>NC_051442.1:7814498-7848575 GCF_001649575.2 Kryptolebias marmoratus
AAAAAAAAAAAAAAAGAAACCCGACCAGAGGGATGGGAGTTGGCAGAATAAGAAAGTGTTTCTGAGGGGATCTGCAGAGGTACAGGTATAGGGTTGGATTTAAGGCATTGATTCACAGTTTAAGGCAGTCATTTCTGATGAAACAGCAGAGGTTTGACGCTCCCATCTTTGAATTTTGGTATCTGGTTGGTGATAATCTCCGCCAGCATCTCTGGGAATTCCACACTCAGGGTTTTATTCACAAAGGTGTGGAAGCAGATCTGTAGAAGACCCTCAACCATCTGAAAAAGACACAGTAAATGTCAAAGTTCAAAGTTGCCCCCAGTAAACCTAAAACAGGTCTGTCTGCTGAGATAAAAAGGCTTTAAGGAGAAGAATAACTGACTGTTTTATTACCACAGTGTTTCAAGTTATATCAAACCAATGAATGCTACTTTAATTTGTATTTGACACAGAACACCAGCTTTCACAGTGTTTTCTGACCTCCTGCATGGAGTCCAGTAGCTTAGTTAGCTGGTAGAAACGCTGCCAGTTCTGACTCGTGTTCTCCTCCCTCTTCACGATGGCTTTTCCCAGCTCCTTGATGTACGTCATCCTGATCTCGTCGAAAATCGCCTGGCTCTTCAGGCCCTCTTTTGGTACTACACAGGTGAAAATAAAAACAAGCATTTAGGACTGCATGAGGGTGGTAGACTTTAATGGTCACACCCGGATCATTACAATAAAACAAGGTACAACAGAAAAACAAGATGTTTTTCAACCATTTTTATTTGTAAAGCTTCTCCAACCCCAATTAAAAAAAAAAAACAAAAAAAAAACACATTGGGTTGTTGTGTAAAATGCAAGTCAGATTTTATTCACAATGGAGCATAGAAACCTCTCAAATGTTTAAACTAAGAAATTGTACCTTTTTTAGGGGGGAAAAATAAAGTAATTTTTAAACTTTATTGCAGCAACACTTCTCAAAAGTTGGAACAGAGGGCAACTAAAGACTGGAAAAGTAAGTGGCGTGAATAAGAAACAGCTGAAGGAACATTTAGCAGCTAATTAGGTTAGCATTTAGCAGCTAATTAGATTAATTGGCAACATGTCATTAAGAGGACTGGGTACATAAAGAGCCTTTTAGAGATGCTGAAATGTACAAGGGCAGTTTTTAGTTCATTTGGAGTTTTTCCACATTAAATGAAACTCACTCGAGATGAGCCACATGGGGAAAAATAAGCCCAAGTTCTTCTGAAAATCCTTCATGATGGTGTCATCAAGGAAAAAAAAACCCAACAAAGAACCGAGCTGGGATCAGAGTCTCAGGTTAGACTGTTGATCTTTTATCCGTGCCATGAAATGTGGAACCGTTTTCCATTCAAAACTGTAAAAACCGTGGAAACTATAGTCTTGCTGTTTAGCTGAGCCATATGTCTGAAAGTTCTGGTTATGCAAAACACCATAATTCAACTTTAGGAGACAAACTGTTGAGATTTCAGCGAGAGCTGGAAAGATTTGGGGTCTGGAAAAAAAGTTTGAAACGTCGAATATTAACACAGAGAACAGGAGCGCAGCAGATGTGGACAACCACAGTCAACCAGAGCCCTCTCGTTTCTTGAGAAAGATCTTTTGTTTCTTGTCAGTGCCAATGTAAATATGTGATCTTCTTGTCAGTCTGCTACATGGCACGGAGCCCACTGAGAGTTACAGAGATTATGCAAAGGCTGAGACGCTGTAATATTTACATAATCACTTCTATGGGAGCCACTGCAGTGGAAGTGCTCTCAGGACTTGTTGTGTTTGCTACCTTACAAGTAAATCCTTTTCAGGATCAGAGCAATCGTAGAAAAGGCTGCGATGACCTTTTTGCGAGCTATCATATTAATGTCACTAAAAGTTCAAGACCCTTCCTTGACTTGAACAAGATCACTAATATTTTATTTTTATTTTTTAAGTTGCATGGTTGGCTTCCGTTTTGTCACAAGTTGGTGAGAAATGTTTGAACGAGCTGAAACCCGGGCGGTCCTGACCTGATTGTTTTTCCACCACCACCGGGAGCAGACGGAAATAGCTCACAGGTACAAAAACGCAACCAGTGCTCAGTATGGAAATGTAATTTCCTCTGCATGATGAGCAAATCCTCTCTGAGGTGCATCCCTTTTTTTCTACCAGGCATAAAGAATAAGGTAGAAAGTTTAATTAATATACTTTTTGTGTTGAGTGATGTCTGCTGGCCTGATTTTAGTTGCAACATTAACCAAATGAAAGGTTTGCAACAGGTTTTAGCTTTTTTTTTTTGTTTTTTTATTTGCAAAAAGCAATAGAAATAATGGCTGCTGACCATTTACATTTCTTCCTGTTGTAATTGAAGTCCCTCCTTTAATTTTAACATTTTAAAGTGCAAATCAAATCTGTTCAGAGTAAATTAGGGATACGTGAATGACTCTTTACAGGATCCAATTTTAGCCAAAAATAAAAATATAAGAAAAAGACTTTCTTGTTATGAGTTTGTTCATTATGTGCTCTTATAACCATGATGATCACATAAGTTGAACAGTAATTTATCCTACAAGATAAGAAACAAAATGGTTCCAATTTATCCCGTCTTTGACCTTCTGTGTTCTTCCTGTTACTGAGAGGAAATTGAGTTTCTGTCAGAGCTCTCAGGCTATTTTCAACTTATTGTGTACAAAGAGGAGCTAGGCACCCCGCCCCGCCCGCAACCCGGAAAGGGAAAAGTGGGTAAAGAAAACGGATGGATGGATGGATGTGTACGCAGAGGTGAACAGACAGCGAGCAGCAAAATAAACCCAACATTTAAATTTCACATGTTTTCTTACCTGTGCTGAGCAGTAGGAGCACCTTCATGCACAGATACTCGTCGTAGGAGACCTGCAGTCTGACGAACTCGTTGCAGATCTTCAGCATCTGCTTGCACTGGTCATCCATAAGGGGCAGATTCATGCGCTCCCTGAGGAAACGAGAACAGAAATGTGACGACTAGAGAACAGGTGGGAGCTGCAGTGGAACAAACAGAAGTGAGGCGCACATCCAATACGGCAAGCAGCTTTTTTCCCACTGATTCTGTAATTTAAATCTCATCAAGTTCTTCTGCAGAAAAAAAATCCTGACTGTATATCCGGTTATGATGGATTTTCACAACACACTTCCACTTCAGCACATTCCATGTGATATTTTATTCCCTAAAAAGTGATACACCTCACCAGGAACCAACTTCACCGAACATATGCCAGCAAACATGATTCATGCGTCTAAACTTTAGTTATTTCTTTTTTTCCTTTCTGTACAGTTTAAATCTTCGTGAAAGGTCACTCCCCACAGCATGGTGGTTTTATTTTAAACCTGAAGACTTTTACAAGAAGCTGCATTTGTCCTTAGAATAACATGTACCAAACCATTGGACGAACATTTAAACTAAATCACATTTTTCTTCAAGTATTAAATCAGCCCATCTTACAATTACTGTTGGTTTGAAACAACTGTCTGAACCACTGAACGGATTTTACTGGAACTCCCAGAAAGTAATCATTAGATGTACGTCTACAACTGACTAACTTTCGATGTCAACCCAATTCAAGATAGCCACCACAGCCGGATGGTTTTAACCCTTGTGACATCAGGACACTCAAACTCTTAGGGGTAAAGATAACCCCCAGGAAAAAAGTTTACCATTAAGAGTAGCAATAGCTAACCTTTCATTAGTCAGAAAGTATGCAACCTTATAAAAATGTCAAACTAATCCTTTAACATAGAGTTTAATGGTAAATTAGGGCTGAAATTCTTTTGAATTTAAAGTGCTTTGTACAATCTCATTCTTTTTGTTAAAGATCAGGTGCTGCTTTTTTGCATGACTGACGCCAAGTAGTGAAGGGAAACTGACGCCTCGAAATGAGCCAACGTAAAGCAAATCAGATGAAATGTTTCTGCAGAAGAAACGACGGTCTAATTGCACAGCAGCTGGGTACGCACTTGTTTATGACGAGATCGGGGGCAAAGCAGAGCATCCTGCCGTTACACTGCTCGTAGGACCTCCAACCGAGACTGAAGGACATGAGGAACAGCCAGGAGCACTGCAGCAGCGTCATCTGGTCATCAAGGTGGAGGCTACGGAAGCCTGAGTGGGGGAGGGAGATAAAGCTGGTTAGACTCAAAGAACAGAAAAAGCAGGTAGAAAGGGATTATCAATACATTAAATAACATGACAATGATTTCAAAATGTTTTCCCAGTTTCAACACTGACGTGCTGTCTTGATGCCAAGTAGGTTAAAAGACCTGCAAATATTTGCTACGTTTCACAGGTTGCTCCATGACTGATGGAACAATCTGCACTTTGTTGTTTTTAATTAAACTGGGTGATTAAAAAAACCAAAACAAAACTCTTTAATAATGCTGCAATACTCTATGTGAAACAACAAGCAGTGTTTCTGAAAATATACTTGGCACATTCAGATAACTGGACTAGAACTGCTGATTTGCCAGTCTGATGGGTTGTTGTTTTCCACCACGCAGTGGTGATCAGGAGCAGCTAAAACAACACCAGCAGTCACAGTCAGAGCAAGGCAGCTGTCCTGTCTGCCACCAGTGGCTTGGTTTTATTTTAGTGCTCGTCTGGTTTGCAACAAGACTGGCTGTAGGGAATTTAAAACCAAATTTACAGATTCAATGACAACTGACAAAATTAAATGGCATACTTACAGCATTTACTGATATGATTGTGAATAAGAAATCAAATCATAAATACATTTCCATATTATATATTGATAAATATTACAGCAGTTAGTTCATGGATTAAAAACAAATGCTAACCTTAAAAGCAACAACATGAACACATTAATCCTCTGTACGGACCATGGGGTACTGGCATCATTTACCAATTAGCCAAGCATGCATGCGGGAAGTAACCCATGCAGGCCCCAGAAACAGACAGAATCAAACATGATTGAAACCAGAAATCGTACATTTGTAGTTTAACAGTCGACCACTGTACCACTGAAGCACCCCTGACTGACTGAAAATAACAACAAATACATTTATTAGAAAATGTCAAAGTGTTTATGCTGCATTTACAAATCAGTTCTTGCCCAAAGTTGTTCTAAATCTTATTCCAGGTGCATTTAATAGAATATTAATTTATTCATGGTGACATTTACATATTTATGTACTATTATTTTTTATATATTTTGGTTTTGTCCCTTTTATTCCTATACACAGACATTACTATAAAACCTAAAGCAAAACCATTTTATATACACATAAAAAACAAAAAGGACTAGCCTTTAACTACTTTAATGTTTGATTTAATTTATATTGCAGGTCATTTCCAGTCCATCAAGATAACAAAGTAGGACTTTGTGAAAAGTCTTTTCACATAACATTTGCCTTAAACTATGTCATGTTACACAAGAGCCCCTGCTCCCCCTTATAAGGTCATTTCTTTATCTTGCCACCTACAGACTCTATATACACACATAAAAGACATGAGGCCAGATTTATCTCTTGGAATGTCACTTGGAGAAAAGTCCAAGTTAAAAGAAAATCTGTGATGGTTTCACAGAAAGCTTCCTCTGAGAAATACAACCTTAAATTTACACATAAAATACTTGGGAGCGATTATCGAGTCATGTGTCTTCTTTCTCATGACCAGTGGTCCGACTAGTTCCAAGCTCTTTCTATTTCTGTTTTTGATAAGTGGAAATGGACAGCTATTAATCGCTGACATTCAACTTGTTTCTTTTTTCTTTATGTTTACCACAGTCATTTAGTTTTAAAATAATAGAATGCAGGTTTATCCCTTTATGAACTAAAAACCAAAGTAGTTTCTCTTTTTAAGTTTTGTCTTCATCAGTCTCTTTCACGCGGTATGATTGGAAAACTGCTGCAATATATACAAAGCTAATCAATTTTTGGAAAAAAGGACATTATGGAGAAAATATCAATGTTTCTGTTATTTAAAACCATTTCCTCGGATGATTGGAGCCACTACCAACTCCAAACCTTCAAAGAAACACCCTCACCGAATCGGGGTTGACTAGGTTTGCAAACATTTCATTTAGTGAGTGATTCAGACTAAAACAGGAAAAGCGTGTTTTAGTCCTATTAAAGGTAATCAGCCTCTCTGTTTTATCTCCACCCTGCTTTACATTTAAATTATGCTGCATTTACTTTACCTTAGAAGTAAAAAGCTTTTTACCTTTCCTGCTGACAGCAAATCCTCATCAGCAGTTAAACACTTAACCAAAGTTTAAATTTATTCTCTATTTTTGAGTTGGTAATTTGAAATGTACTGTTCTTAATGAAAGCACCATCTGCAACTCCAATACTACATAAAGAGATATTGTTGACATTTGACCAGTAGGAGCACAACTGCTTCTAAAAACAAACAAACCAATATGATACTGAAGAAATATGACATGTTACTTCAGTATTTGTTACTGAGGGTCATCACATCACTCACAACAACACTGTGCTTGAAATACAGAATTAATACCAACTGTATGTGATTAAATCTGTTAAAGAAGGAAATGCAGGTATTTGAGAATTGCCAGTCAAGTTTTTTTTATTTAGTTTTGGATCATAGTGTTTTGTGTTTCAATGGTTACGTATTAGTAGTCCAAGAAGAAGCTGATTCTTTAAAGGAGAGGGGTGGAGTGAAGTCAAATTACTTATTCCGTGCTCTTAAACCGGCTACTTGGAAAAGTATTGGCTGAACGGCTGAAAAAGAGAGAGGGTTTTTCTGTCTTCATGTGAATTTTTGACCAAAGAATCTCTCATGGATGTCATAAAAAGCTCAGGAAATTAAGTTGACAGGAACAAAAAAACATTATATGTCTTGAAACATCATATTTATGAATATCCAAACAGAAAATAGCCCTTGTCAAGACCTTTTTAACATCCAAGTACTTCNTTGGTTCTTTCAAAGAGTTCCTCTTTCACGAGCCACAATTACACCACACTTCCAGCTAATTACAGATTCAGTTGTTAGGGGTCACGCATTTTATCACATAGATGCTGAACATCTGTCTGTAGTGCAAAGTGGAGCCATTTTTAAAAGTACTGCTTCTACAGTCTAACCAATTAAAAGAACAAATTGGCTACCAGCCTAAATCGGATTTAATTAGCCAAATGATAGAACTCAACTACACCATGCTTCCTGCATTTAATCAGCTAGAAACAGCAGCTACATCTAGAAAGCCCCTCCGAAGTTATTTACCTGACTGTAGCAATGGCGTAACAACTGATCTAACTTCTGAAACAAACACAATGACTTTCTGAATTACAATAACTTCTGCTTCTGGATTGACAATGTCAATGTTTTTGCACAATTTTAAAAGTTGAGTTGCACCACTGAATGGAAGGATGACAACACTGACAGCTGGTGCTCAGGTAACTATCAAGAAAAAGCAACAGTTTTGTAAATAATCTGTTCTGAATAAATTGTCTGTAAATGTTGTAGCACACACCTAAAGCAATGGGAGATTAAAGTAGGTGTCTTGGTATCCCATAAAGAGTCAAATCCATTTTATTAACCACTGATCCTGGTGTCAGGCTATTGGGATACATTCTGCTTGAGCGGCATCATGAATCCAAACCCAAAACTTAAGACAAAGAAGTTTTTGGTACCTGGCAGTGACTTGGCCCACTTGACTGCGGAGATGACCTGCTGACCCCCCAGCCTGTTGAGAGTGGTCATGAGGCGTGTCGAGGTGTCGGGAAGCGTGCTGTCGTAGCCCGAGTAGATGATCTCTGGTTCGATGGCCTTTAGAACAGACAGCATGGTGGGCACCAGTTGGGGCATGCTCTTAGGTATGATTGGAATGGGCAGGTTGTTAACGGGCTCGGGTGGCCCAGAGCGCTGCGTATCTTTCATATTCTTGTTGAGTTGCTTCTTGTGTTTCCTCGCTGTAGGGAGAGACAGAAAAATAATGAAAGGCGGGAACATGACACAGGAATATATATAAAAACATAAAGACTAAAACAATTCCCCAGAGCCCAAGGTAGCAAACACATCTTGTTTTGTTTATCTAACAATGCAAACACGACTAATTTATGAAGCTGTCAAAACAATTTTAACGACACCAAACAAGACATTTTAATTGTTGGAGCTACAGGCTTCATTTGATTTATAAAAGTACAACTCAAAAGTTTCATTTTTCCTTCTGAACACAAAAGTTAGTGTCTTGAAGCCAAAAATCATCACCCAGCATGAGAGAATTTGGACAAAACTTAGTCTTATCTGGCTCACAACTTGGAAACAGTTAATCTACATTTACCCATTACCTTTATTTATTTGCCAACTCAACCATGCTTCATTTTCTTTAAAACATTTCGAATTTTCATATTTCATAATTCCATATTTGAGTGCTGCAGATATCTGCATTTTAAAAGCAAATCATTTTTGAGTGTCCACTGCATTTCTTCACAGCTAATTTCTTTTGCTTTAGTAAAGCTAAATTATTAAAAAACTAAAATTTCACAAACATCTACAAACACATTTTATTTTACTTGAGGATTAAACATGAATGAAAGCAGAACAGGGGCTTGGGTCTACAATTTTATATATACATATCTAATTATGAGGAAGCTTTCATTAACATTTTTTAGTTTGCCTCCATCCATGCAACAGTTTTTGCCCACACTCCAAACATCGTCTGGGTGACATTTTTGTAAAACTGAATGTGAAAAACATATCAGCTGTTGAGAGGTTACCATAAAAACAAAACTAACATGCTTTTCCCACTCTCTACCTTTTTTAATTTCCTCTCCTGAGGTTTCTATGGCAACAACGAGCCTTTCAGTCCGAAGCCTGTCTGCTGATGCGCTGACGTCCATCAAATCCCACTTTCTGTCTAACTGCCTCTCTCTCCCCTCTGTCCAACAAACATTGCACTTTCTACATGTACCCCCACTCAACAATGAATTGTGCAAAACTACAAGTAGCAATTTATCATCCTGAGGGAGCATATGCTTTAAAAAAAGCAGAAGAACAAACTTTCAAGCACTGAACCAATTGTAGTTCTCTGCCTGCAAATTTCCAGGTCCATCCTCTTTAACCCTGTAAGAGCTCAACTATTGCACTGTGACCTCACAAGTTATCCCATAAAGAAGAACCAAGTACCAGTTTATCTAAGGCTGGAGGGCTGAACTACACAGTGAATACCACCTGAGTGAGTGCCTGTGATGAAGAGAAAACACTCATTCTCCCTGGCAAAGAACACTCATAAATGAATGCATAGACACACTTGTTGGTAGATGAAAAACAAACAGATCCACCGTACACTCTACATTCAAAAATATAAGGGAAGCAAAAAAAGTGATGTTGGCAGTGATCTAAAAGTCATCTATGGTAAAATGTTAATTTTATATTTTGCTAATGACTGAAACATTTGTTTTCACTGCCAAAGTTTTCCAAAAGTAGGCATGGTTTTGAATGTTGTTTGGCTCTGTGCAAAAGTTGAGCTCATTTTCAATTTTTAATTGAGTGATATTAACCCACAAAAGTTAAAACTGGAAATTCCCTTCAAGTTATTTTTAGGTGACGTCAGATACATGATACCTAAAACCTAAATTTATTGTCTTTTCAATGTGTTGCCATTTACAGAAAATTCAATTTTCAATGGGATTAGCATTTTTTTTTAATCTTTTGAGACAACTTGGAATACACTATATTTCCAAAATTTATTGCACAATAGAAAAAAATGCAAAGTGTAATAATGATAAGTGTCTTGAACCCATCTTACTTTTTGTAGCAGGCATCTCCAACTCCTCTCAAGAGTACAAGAGCTATATTTGACAACTGCACAGGAGCTCTTTCTTCTTTGCCAGAAAATTATTATTTACCAAACTGCTTATCTATAATAATTACTGAAAAACTGGTTCAAATTTGCCTATCTTCATTTCAAAAGTGCACATCAGTAGGTTCAATTATGAACATGGAGGTGGCTGCTAGGGTGGGTACAAAACCTGCCGAGGGGAGTACGATGTGAGCAAAGATGGGTAATAAAATAATTTGCACATCCTAGAATACAGTTTTGCAAGCTGTGCACACAACAGCAACAATGGGCTGCAATTTGGCCACTCCAATTGAGGCTGCACCGCTCACTGGTCACAAAGACTCAACATTCAGTGAGACTGCAATGGAAAATCTGCCTATTTTCTCTCAGTTTTTTTTTTAAATTTTAGTCACCAACTATTTTCCAACGGTCACAGCCCAGTGAGATACTACCTTTAGCGTTGGGAATGTTTTGTTAAGCCAATGTAAAGACTTTTTTTATTCAAAGATCTGCTACTATTTTAAATACTTATATTTCTAAAATAAAAAAGCTACCATACCATTAATGATGCATGCTTTTACACTGATAAGTTGGACGGTTCTGCTTTTCTTTAGTCTGGAGAATCCGGACTCATCCAGTCCAAAAAGAGTCCAATAAAAATCCAACTTAAACAAGCTCTGACTCACAGATGGAGTCAATGTTTTCCTGTATTGTTTAAGCTTTGTTTTCATAGTAGAATTTTAACCTGTGGTTGGGGGTGTAATGACAAACTGTGTTCACTTACAGGCATAACACGTCTAAGTTTCATACAGCATGGCCAATTATTTTAAAAAAAAAAAGGTTGCACGTTGATACAAAACAGCTACTGCTTTTGTATTTTTATGAAAAAAATCTTATTTTTCTTTTCCATTAAATGGCCAAATACTTTTGACCACCTATCTACATGCAGAGATAATATATGTTTTGTTAAATGTCATCACTTGTTGTAAAACTGAAATTAATTTGTTGTCCAGGTTAGCGGAGCCATTTCATTTCAAGTGGTGTGTAATCGCAAATCAGTTGGCAAACTGTGTGTTTATGTTTCAGAGGAATGTGTTTAATGTGTAAACTGTCCACTTGTTCTTGGACTTGTGCCTCTAACAATGTGGGTGCGGACAGTGAAGGTTGAAGGAAACGATCCTTCCCTGTAATCCTCTGGACTCCTTTTTTTAGTCTGGCTTTGCGAGGCCACGCCTACATTTAAGTCTTCTAATGAAATCATTTTAAGTCCGCGTGGTGATTTTATCCAGCTCATGTGAAAATTCTTCACTTTGGAAAAGATAAATACAGTCTAAGTGCTGTTTCACTGTGAACTCAAAAAGCAGCGAGTGAGGGCTGGGAGCATTTGAATGCGGTTTGGCCTGATTCGATGCTCGGTCAGACTGTTTACCTTCCAAATTCATTCCAGCTTGAAGACATTTCCTGAAGCGGCATGCCGGACAGTTCTTTCTGCGGATCTTATCAATGATGCAGTCGTTTCTCCCCGCACACAGGTAGTTGTGCTGACCTGTAAAACACAAGGAGGAGGAGGAAGAGGAGAGGGGACAAAGGAGACAAATTAGCTGGCTAAGAAGGTTTGAGGAGGATTAGCTTGGGCAGTCTCTATAACCACATTCACCACCTGTTGATTTTACAGTAAGCCTTCACAAGCTTGTGGCATCCCTGTGGTGTTCACGGTTTCACTCTCTCAAGTCAACACTTGTACTACATGGCGCAATGACTCTTCAAGGCTCTTTGAGCTCATCTATACAACACATTTTACACATTCCTACTGTAGCCATGTACTACATTCTGAATGATCTACTTTTTTGACAAATCAGATGTCATCCATCTTTCAATTGACAAGCGTAGCGTCATACAGTAAGGATGTGGAAAATTAAACCAGAACTGCACATGTGATTAGAATTAAGTTAATGTGAAAAAGAAGCAGTGATAGATTTGTCACCAGAAGGAAGAAATTCAGTAAAGAGACGTCCCTTGATTGTGTGATAAAAACTGCATAAGGAAGTCTTCAGCATCACCTGCATCAATCAACCAGCTCATGACCAGAATTATATGATTTTCAGCTTGAGTTGGCCGCCCAATTAGACATTTCTTCTCCCAGTTATTGAATGCAACATCTGTCTGTAAATGCATCATAGATAAGCAGCTAATTTGCGTTAGCAATAGCAGTAAAGTAAAGAAAAATTAGGGTTAACTATTTATAATATTTGTAAGATAATGTTTTCATTTATATGGCCAAAAGTGATATTCAGCTGGTACACTTTTATATTTTGAGATGCAAAAAATAAGAAAAAAATGTTCTGGAGCTTAAAATGTGGGAAATAAATAATAAAATAATAGTATTTGTATTGCATTTGTCCAGTTATGTAGAGGATTATAATTTAATTTATTTTCCAATGATAGAAAAGGTTCTGCAAGGTGGTAGTGTTTTGGGGAAAATCTAAAAGTTTATACTATAAACAGCTTTACGAAAAATTGAAAATTGGAACTGGCCTCAAAACAACAATTGGTGTATTTCTACCTAATATGATTTTCATTATATTATATACACAAAGAGGTTTGATGCTGTGCAAAAACCTCATTGCAGCAAATGGTGCATTATAAGTTCTATAACTTCTATAAGTCAAGGAGAAGAAATCTTAGCCACATTGCACCAGTGTCTTATGTTTACCAGAATATAGAGCTTTTCTATGACAGAGGCTGAGGAGTATCAAATGAATCTTCTCCCTCAGATTCTTGTGAGTTTACCAACACAATCAGAGAAAGACTACATTTCTCAGGGGATGCCTCACACTCATCTATAAACATTTAGTGTGAAAGTTGCCCTACATGGTTCCAACTGTCACACTTCACTAAAGTCATCTCTGGTATAAGTCACTAACCTAAAAATAAACTTAATAGCTGGTGAGATTATGAAACTCCATGAAAAACACAAGACCTGATATTTTTTAGATCCACCTAATCCCAACAGGTAACAGTCACTGGACAGGAAGTCAACATTAGCTTGATGTTTTTCACCTCAAACAGTCTTACGTTCAGTTTTGTCACATTCTGTGTAACAGTTTGTAAAGATTACATGTTCCTGAAAAGAATACTTCGAGAAAAAAACATGGCGCACGGGAGAAGTTATGAAATAGGAAAACAGACTGTGAAACCACAAACAATGCCGCCAGAAATGGAAACCAGTTTTTCTAGACTTCCAAGCCATTTGCTGGTTACCCAACAGAAAGGTGAGCTGTGCCACATCACACCTAAGAATGAACCCTTTTCAGCACAAACTGAGCAATAGAAAAAAAATAAAAACAGTAATGAGCTTCTAAAGCAGATCTCTTCAGCTTCATTCATCCTTAGAAAAATGCAGAGTTTACAAGCATTATCTATTAAAGAAAACACTGCACATTTGAATGTGTAAATTGTAGCATACTCCCCATTACCATTTACAAAAGATACAAAGAGGAAAGGTGAAAGACTTGCCCATTTATCACTTCTGTTCTATTATGTATTATATGAAGATCTAAACAACTATTGCTTTGCAATAAGTAGCAAAAGCAACATGATAGAATGTTGTTCCCCTCTACTGTTATAGACCTGATAGCATTGCCAAAATGCAGTCTCTAAACTCCCATCTATTGTATGCCAACAATTTAGCTGCACCTTACAATTCTCTTGACAGACTAATACTTTGACAAAGCTTTGGTTCTATAGCCAAATCCCAATTACTTCCCTTGGCCACCTTGGCCCTTTGCCTCTGTTTTTCATTCTTGTCGGTATAATAGGTGGAGAAATTCTGGCCATCTAACCACCCAGATTATCCCCGATGCCAAGGGGGAAAGGCTACAAAAATCCTACGTATTTATTCTTAAAAGAAAAAGAGGCACATCAGCTCTGCAAAACAGAGAGGTAAGACCAAGTAGAAGTAACAAGAGGAACATACTGTAGGTCACACCTCAGATAGTGTTTCAAAACAAAAGGCCAATTATAATTTTATGTTTGTGGCTTTTATTGTTCTTCTTATTACAGTCATGAAGTACAGGTCTTTGTTTGATCTACAATTCTAGAACTTTTACTGCTATATATGTATAAATGCATGTATGTGTGTGTGTGTGTTTAAGTTCTAAATGATGTTATATGCAGCTACTTTTCATATCTGACAGTTCTTCACAGAGTGCACAAACAAAATGTCCTGAAAACTGTTGAACAGATACTTCTATAATGGTGAGTCAGACAGTTTAATTATTGCCTGCTGCCGAAAGATGAAAGGCAGGCAATATTGTTTTTGTCTGTGTCTGTGTGTCCATGAATGTGTTTGTTTGTCTTGTTAGCAAAATATTCCTTGGACAGATTTTTTTGAAACTCCCAGATTGTAAGAATTGGATGTACATCTACAACTGATTAACTTTTAGAGCCAATCCCATTTAAGATGGCCACCACGGACTATTAGTCTTAGCAAACACAAAAATGTATATAACTATTGGTATTGAGTGAAACATTCTATTCTCAACATTAGATGATCTTTGTTTAAAAGTCGGGCATGAAAAGCACCCAGTCATTCAAAGAATGCTGGGCCTTCAATTGTTTGGATAATATCAAGTTAAGTTTCTTTTAACTGTGAACACAGAACGATGCAGCAACAATGATCTGATCCCCAGGAAACACTGAACCTGGGACATCATGCAAACGATTACCTCAGCTTAATGATGCTTTAGCCTGCAGCAATGGTGGATGAAGCTAAACACAATCTGGAGTCAAGATGGAGCCAATATACCCTTTACTCTTTTTTAAACATAGTTTAACTAAAACAAATATATGATAATAGTATGGAAATATGTAAAAGACAAAATGTAATAACAGAATTTTCAGTCTAAAGCAGATTTGAAACTCAAAAACATTCATATTCATATTTCAGACAGACTGGATCTCAGTGTGCAGGAGTCGTGATGCAAAGACAAAATGACGGCGCTGTGGTTGTCATTTGCAGCCATTGCTGATATAACAGAACGTCACTCCAAACAGCAACAACGTAAACAGCCATCTGTGGTGTCAACAGTGTCAGCTGAGTCTCTTATTCAGCCTTATCTGCTAACGAGAGTTCACCAACACCCATCAGCACTGGTTTTCTCAAACATCTTGCTTAGTGACCAAAACTAAAATGAAGGGTTAGTGGTTAGCCTGGGGTACTCAAAGTGAAAAGTACATAATCTAAGCCTGATCCAGTCCCTTTGTTTCATCAGAAATTACAAGTAACTTCATCTGACAAGTATCCCATGTACACTATTTTGCCAAAAGTGTGCACTCACCCATCCAAATCATTAAATTCAAGTGTTCCAATCACTTCTATGGCCACAGGTGTATAAAATCAAGCCCCTAGGCATGAAGCCTGCTTCTACAAACATTTGTGAAAGAATGGGTCACTCTTAGGAGCTCAGTGAATTCCAGCATGGTACTGTGATAGGATGCCACCTGTGCAATAAGTCCAGTCATGAAATATCCACAGTACTAAATATTCCACAGTCAACTATTGATGGTATTAGAACTCGGCCACAAGGTGATAGGGCCACGTTAAATTTAAAGCAGGCTCAGCGGATGCTAAGGCACAAAGTGGACAGAGGTTGAAAATAGATCATTTGTTTTGTTTTCCAAGCAATATAATTTTAAACTCTCACCAGAACAAATTGCTGATGGATGTCTGAAACTTTCAAAATCTCTTCATTGACACAAAAAAAAAAAAAACACTCAAGTGCAGGAAATGATTGTGAAACAAAGAAGTTGAAATTCTATGCTGAAATTCCAAGTTTTAAATGGTTTAGGCTGATGAACAGAGGCCCAGTGGTTCCCAAAGTTGCGGTTGGGAACCCCAATGTGGGTTGTGAAACGCCAAGTGAAGGGTCTTAAGAAAATCTACATTTTACCCCTAAAAATAAATACCACTTGTGCATTTTGGCTTAAAGGGATAGTTTGGTCATTTTTGAAGCAATATTCTGTCAATAGTTAGCTTCAGCCATGACAGCAGTCACAGAATACGAAGAATAAAGAAAAGGGCAGACTTTTTTCTTCAGATTAGGCTAATGGCTTGCCAAATGAGCCTGTTTGATATGGTTTTTCAGACTTAGAAAACAACTTTATCAAAAATCTCATAAGTAGTGAAAAAATACCACATTAAGCCACTTTTGCATGGCACTGTTTGTTTAGTTTGTCGATGTTTACTCAATTAAACAATGTCTGCGTTACTACACAAATGTCGGTCTCCTGAGCCTAGGCTGCTGGATGTATCAGTCTGCCTGATCAGCATGTTTAGTCACTCAAAAGTTTATTTCACTCCTGGTGGACTGATACATTCAGCAGCATCGGAACATCAACATTTACATGTCTTATATGCTCAGCCCACATACATTTGCGTAGTAACACGGATCTTGTTCGGTTGATAAAACAGCAACAAATTAAGCAAATGATGCCATGCAAAAATGTGGAGGTTTAATAGTAGCCGATGAAGCAATGTTTCACACAAGTATAACATTTTTCATACATGCTTGTTCTACAAGCATGACAAATGATATAAAACGGGTCCTCGTTTGGCTAGCTAACAGCATAGCCTGGAGGAAGACATCTGTCC
Source organism: Kryptolebias marmoratus (assembly GCF_001649575.2). NCBI lineage: Eukaryota > Metazoa > Chordata > Actinopteri > Cyprinodontiformes > Rivulidae > Kryptolebias > Kryptolebias marmoratus. Next base: position 7,830,924 of record NC_051442.1, read on the forward strand.
TTTTTGTTTCATACTCACATGTAGAAAAGGTAGTCAATACCTTATGATCTCACAGCTCACAAGGTACTAACTACTGATAACTGTCTGACAGAACATAACCTCATAAATCACCAAACTATCCCTTTAACTGCTCACAAAACAATAAAAACAGTGGTCATAAATTATTTTTTTTAAAAAGAGGCTGGCAAGGATCTGTTAAATGGCTTATTACTATTATTTGTATAATTAAATCAACAGGGGTCATAAAAATGTGCAGCTTTTATTTTGTGGATCAAAAGCTGAAAAGCTTGGGAACCACTGATTTAATCAAGAGAATAATGTTGACAATGCGATGTCACCGATCTGCGCTCTCGGGTGAAAGCCGGTACTGTAGAATGTTGCTAAAACCAGACACCTGACTTAACAGAGTCATCAGAGAGAAACATGAGAAAATACATAAACACACCCAAACAGCATAAGGGGACAGATCTCAGAAGGTAATGTGGGCCAAGTGCAGAGATTTAGGTTAATGGGAAACTCTGTGTGACAGCAATTTTTGGATCTACCACCTGCGAGGACGACAAAGTGAAGCATTTCAAGCAGAAACTGAACAGCACAAAAATCATTCACAAGCAACTGACGTGATTTGAATCACCAAGTCAGAAGGTCTGCATGCACTAACATAAAGTTGGCAGAAGAAGTTTTGCATGTGTAGAGGCAGACTGGTCATATTGTAGTGCAGGGACACGAGCAAATCAAAAGTGACAGTGTTTTCATTATATTTATGATTACAATTACTACTATTATTATTATTATTATTTATATTATTGCTGTTATTAAAAGTGCATTTATTTACCATCTGTGTTTTGTCGTGCTCTCCATCCTTCACCATAGAGATAAGGAGCAGAGAACAGAGAAGGGGGAGAAAAACAAAAATGACACAGATAATTTTTCACAGTGCTACTGTCGGCAGTTCTTCTCAAAATAAAAGCTACATTTCAGTTTGATTTCTCGGTGATGACACCAGCACCACACAATAAACACCAGTATACAGATAACAATCATGCAAGTGTACAAGTTGCAGTATTGCGGATATTAGATTATTGTGCAACTCACAAAGAAAGCTTTCAGGTCTTTTCATACATAGTCCACATTTTATGTTCCAGACTCATCTAAAACTGAATTAAGTTCAAGTTTTTGTTTCGTTTTTTCCCCTCCATCAGACAACACATTTTTCCTGTTTCAAGTGTTTTTAGTTTTTTCTTTTGTAGCATTCCGGCTCATTACTTGGGATTTGATGAAAATATCTTTGTCAGTCTTCTTCCACATGCTTGGCATTCACTTGGTTGCGTTTCCTCATTCTTCTCAACAGAAAATTCAGGCTCTACCGGGCTGGATGGGGAGTGTCAGCACTTAAATATCTTCAGGACTCCCAAGAGGTTCTATATTGGGGGTTCAGGTCCAGACCGTTTCCTTTCAGAAACACTTTCACAAAGTTTCATTTTTTAAAAGGCACTTCTTTTGTGTATTGGTTATTCTCTTGTTGAAAAATGTGGGTCAAAGTCTGAGAATCTGAACACGGCGAGGAGGGTGTTTGCTCAAGATTGCGACATACTTTTCTAAATGCATCTCCCTCACTGCTCTGAAAAGTATTCCTGTCAGTCTTACAGCAACATATGACCACAGAATAATGCTGTTTAGCACCTGGTTTCTTTTATAGTTGGCGTAAGAGTTGTGACTACAGCCAAATCAGAGAATTTGCTTTTCATAGTCTAAAAGTACTCTGAAAACCTTTTAGTGGGTGTCACAGGCCTGTGAGGGGGGATTATTTTGGTTCTTCTATGAAAGTGTTGGCCTATAGCCTATTAAGGATCTATCAAACCAAAGATTCCTTTCACTGAGTAATCAAATTAGTATGGCAAACAAATTAAAAATGCTTGTTGGTGCTTCAAAATGTTATCTACTTTAGAATTATGTAAACTGTTGCACATGTAGACAGTTTCATTGCTACAGAAATGTTCTTGTATCTCTACTCAAATCTAAGCTTTGACGCAAATTAAATGAGTAGGTCTTTTGAAGTGGAGTAAATAACTTTTCAAATGACCTCAGTTTGGAGAAATAAAGTTCAATTCTAATCAGATTGACAAGCTAACTACTAGCTCTAGTGGGCCAAAGACCAAATTGCTCATCTGTCATTTTAAAACAGCTTCCATCGCAAAACTGTCATAGCAGCTCATACAGTCCCTATTTCATAAATGTTTACACTGCAGCCAATTTGTAATTGCATGGTAATTCACATAGAATTCTATGGCTATTTGCAAGTGTAAATAGCACCAACAGCTAACTGTAGCACTTCTGGAGACACATCTGGCAGGAATATCACAATATTTCTGTCAGAATAACCTTGCAACACAAAACTGACAGACATGTAAATGTTTATAAAACACCGACTGCATAAACTGCAATGACATTATTAAGATTAGACTTGCTGTAAGACAGGAGCAATCCACTTTGGTCTTGGCACCACTCAGACTAGTTAGCTCATCAATCCGGTCAGAATTAAACTCTGTTTCTACAAACAAAGGTCATTCAAAGAGCTATTCACAACAAGTGAGATGTTATCTGTTCATAACTGTTCTACAAAATATTACTTTAAAATACCTGCACTATCCCTATAACCATAATTGTCAGAACAAAGAGTCTATTATAGACCTATAGACTACTTTTGGCGGAAGTATGATTTTAATTTCAGTGTTATTGTCAATATGTTAACTCCAAAAATCTGATTTTGCTTTCGGGTGTCTATAATGAGTCTGAAACATGACAAACATTGAAAAACCTGACAACTTTCAGTTGGCACTATATTGTACGTTTGCTTTAAAATGACCAAGATTATTTGTTAATGCAGAAAACATGTTTCATTGTTTCCATTAGAGAACAGTCAAGTTTCTAATTTGAACTGCTGCAGAAATCCAACAGTCCTATAAGATTAGGAGCAGTGGTTTGCAGACAGCAAGTTTGCTCACTAGCACTTACTTCACTAAGCGATGATAGCAGCTGTTAAAGAGGAAACAGACAGAAGTACTAAATGAAACAGAAACAAGGACAAGGATTTTTCTTTTTAAACTAAGAGGGAGAGGAGATTAATGAGGGCCATCTCTTAGTGGAGAGTACTGTGTCAGCATTGGATCAATTAGAATTAGAAAGTAGCTTGTTTAGTGTTCACAGAGGCTTTACATGCCGATTGTTGATGAGAATAAGCAATGATCAGTTGACAGTGACAAAACCCTCAAAGTAATACCACATCTTCAGAAACGGGGAAAAAAAAACTGAAGGCACAAAGATAAGGACTGAGGAATGCATGACAAAAAAGTTTAAAGCTCAAATTCTTTTTGTTTGTCAGTTGCATTCCTCTTCTTCCCTTATCATTTTAAAGGTTGGAAAAAAGCCACAAAGAATTTGTTACAAAGAAAGACTACTCTATTAAACAATATAAAATACTTTACAGCAAAGGAACTAAAATCCCACATAAGTTCACTTTACTAGAGCTTTGATAGACAATACTTTGTTATTATGGGAATAGAGGCGGTTTTTAACTTTTCCTCTCCAAGTTTTTGTTAAAATCACTGGTGAATAATCCAAGCTTTGACACAGGAAAAACAGGAAGGAGAAAAAGAAAAATAGGTAGTCCTACAAGAATAGAACTATGACTCTAATGCTCAAAAATACAGGCTTCCTACTGTTCTATTCTGAGCTGAGATTGTGCAAAGTATTCAAACTTTCTGCAGCTTAAAAACAGACAAATACATGTTGTGAAGGGACTACAGCCTAATTTTGTAAATGTGTTTAGTTATTGGTTGCTAATCAAGTTTTTTTTTAAAGAAACATAAATGACTAATTGTTGCATTTTATACTTTAAAAGAAGAAAGGGAGAATGTTTTTTTTGTATGTGAAATGCAGGTTTTTTTTCCATATGCCCTGGTTGCATCTGTCAAATCTAAACAAAAGTGCTCACAGTGTGCCATGTCTGAAGGAACTGAGTGTGAAAACAAACTGGCAAATGTGTCCAACCAACCTTCGACGGCTCGCTTGAAGAACACCTTGCAACTGCCGCAGGTTATCACCCCATAGTGGCATCCCGACGCCTCGTCCGAGCACACCAAGCAGACCTTATGAGCCTGCCCACTGGGTTTGGACTGGCCGGACCCCACAGTGCTGCTGGTCTCTCCTGTCCTGGTTGACGAGCTGGAATATATAAAATATGTAGGGGGGGAAAAGAGGGGAGGAAACGTTAGGAGAGTTTGATGTACATAAAAATGTAGAAACAAACGCTCTGGAGAGACCCATTTATAGGTAAAAAGTATTTTGTACTGTTGCTAGGAAACATGGAAAATCTACATCTGCTACATCTGGCTTATAAAGGAAAAAAAAAAAATCTGAATAAGAGTCGTATTTTTTTAACGTTTTTTTGCACAGTGGCGTATTTTTGTAAGGTAAAATTGGGACAGGAGCTTAACTTTTTGAAAGCAACACTGGTGCACTTTGTGCAGTAAGCAAAGAGAAAGTGGCTTCAAAAGCATCCCAGTGAAAAACACAAGCAAATCCTAAAAGTTCTTCATTTTCTCAAAGTCAATTTATTGTCTCTTGCAGTTACAAAAGTCCAAATGTTCAATGTGACTTTGATAGGAGAACGATGTTGATCTGAGAAAAAGTAAAATAAAATAAAAACTCTGACTCAAATGTGACAACAGCAATGTATTTATTTTTGAGGAGCTGACTGGTCAGCTCTTCACTTATGTGAAAGCAAATAAGCCAAACAAAATTAAGCTTGTCAGCTTTTTGTGCAGCAGCTAAACTCTGAATTTCAAACCATGTCTGAAATTGTGGTATAATCTGAATTAAGCATCCCTAAACCTTTTTAAGATAATTGTGCACATGTATGCAAGTGTCACTTTCTTTCTAGTAGTTAAATAAAACCCCACAGTGTAAAGCTTTACCATTCACAGGTACCAATTTGCAGCTGTGTTGTAGGGGAGGTGGCAGCATGTGAACCAGGAGTATCTCAGCAGTGACTGCTCTGTAATTCACAAAAGGAATTGGACCATGTTTAACTGGCTTTAGTCATCTCTTTGTTTGTTTTGGAACCATACTGGTTGGAATTTGCTTTGGAATTATGAAAAAGAAGCATATTTGCTAAGCTTGATAATGGTTTTAAAATGAAGACTATATTTATCTTGGTTCGAGTGCTGAGGTTGCAGCTTCATTCAGCTCGTATTCCATTTCTTTTAACTCTTCCAAGTTTCAAACTGTAGACATATGTTAACAAACATACCACAAGAAATGACAGAGCGTGCAAAAGACAGAAGAAAAAGGAAATAATTTTGATCTGGCTGATTAGTTTTATCAGGAGCTGACCCCAATCCTACTTTCAAACAGGCGCAACCTCACTCATGGTCATTGGAAAGACGACACCTGCTTATGAAAACCTGACTGGAACCAAGCAGAGCAGCAGTGGTGGACATTGGACGAAGGCCAGCTAAGATGTTTATCTTTATCCCAACAGAGAGCCAGTCAAGATCACTCCCAGCACATTAGGACAGACTTAAATTTATGAGATTCTGAATGCAGTTCAGTTTTTGGCAGTCTCTAAGAAAAAGTACATGCACGCTGTTTTGCAGATGGCCTACATGGGGGGAGGGACAACGGAAATCAGGGAATTTGTTCCCAGACTATGAAAGATGGAGGAAGATCATCATATTAATGACATGATGTATAAAAATGTAAAATTTTTGCTCAAGCTAAAACATAAAACATTTTTTTTTCCTTCAAATACATGTTTCGATTTTTTTTTTCCAATCATTTACAAAAATGCAAATGATTACGGTAAATTATACGAGTTAGTGAACCAAAGAAAGCCCTAATACTCCAGCACAGACAGTATTACACACCCAACCCTCTGAATCAGTTGTGTGACTCAGAACATAAATGACTAAATGCTGCTCACCTTGAAACTTACTGAACCACAACTAACTCTTCTTCATTTCTGAAACAAATATAACTGTATTCAATTTGAAAAACAATTAGTTTCATACAAAACCATATAAAATAATGTGAATTCTGCTCCTTATCGGCCACAACATTAAATGACGTGGTTATTATAGTGAAAGCCACCTGTATGCCTCTAAAGCTGCTAACGGGGGCATGGATTAGTGACCTTTAGATTATGTGAGTTATGGAAAGAGGCATCTGTGGATTGGACCGGTTTTATGGATGGCTGATTGGATTCAAAGCTGAACTCGAAGATCAGACTGGCAAATGAGCTCTTCTTTGTGGTGTTTTTTTGTCCAGCTGTTCATAAACAGAGTTTGCAGAAGCCACGGAACAATATTACTGAGGTTATTCGCCAAGGTTTCTGTGTTGTGACTAATCTGAGTGTGAGATACACTGCAACTTCACAATGCAAGCTTTGTATAGGCCTGCCAGTAATAATTAGCTGATTACCCACAGTTATTAGCTGCCATGACAAGGCGTGGCCCCATTCCTTCAACCCTTATAATGGTATGTACACACTATGGTTAGATCTGGATCAGTACCACACAGTGAATGCTTGTTGATGTGTTTTGATATGTTCTGGATCTAATTTTGGTTTATTGGTCTGGCAGTATTTATAGAAGGTATCCTCTCTTGACCTCCTCTACAAGGAGCACACCAAACTGTCATGTCCTCTTAGTTCCTTTTCTTCCATTATTGACAACCTGAAGCACCGTTGGTCAGATTAAACTGAAGATGTTGTGAGCACCAATAATTGGGAGGTGTTTGATCTGTGAGGGCTCCCTCTGGATGGATCAAACACTGCCTGTGAAGTGGGGATTTGCCAGCAGTCAAGCGGGACAAGTGTAGAAAATTGCACTGCATTTGCTGTTGTTTTTGTTGAATATTTCGCCCTAGTTTTGGTTGTCATGTTTTACTGCAAGTTTTGGCATTCTGTGCATTAGAGGGCTAAAAATATCACAAGTTCCATATTTACAGTGTCCTGCCATGACATGAGTCGAATGTTGATATAAAAAAAATGACCACATGGTTGTGTTTGAATTAAGCATTAAACACACATTCTCTTGCCTTGCTTAGACATTTTGTTTGGCTCTTACCCATCTAGAATGTTTAAGCCTGGATTCAGTATTTTTATCACCTAAGCAAACGTCACAAAATTCTGAAAAGAATGTGCTTTCAATTATCTTTCGCCATTGTACTTCTACCAGCAAACACGTCTTTCTGTGCATTAGCATGTGCTCACAAAATGTAAAATAAAAAAAACGACAGTGCCTCATTTGGACATTTTATTCCTTTGTCAATAAATTCGATTTGAAGCCAGAACATAAACACAATGTCTAAATGTGTTTTCTCAGTACCATATTACATAATGATGAGCAGGAAAAGACCCAGGAGCACTTAATGACAGTCTACAACAAACACACTTTCCCCAGTAACTATGGAGAGAGCCATCTGAACTGGTCTGACCTGCACGGTCACTGGGAAATCATTTACTGCAGCAATTACCACATGGGAACAGACGCAAGCCAAGTTTTTTTTTTTTTTTTTCAATAAGATCAAAGCTTTAATTAACATGTGGGAGTGGAACTTATGAGAAGGCCTTCGGAGAGTAAAATTATTTCGGACAGAATATGTAGAGATTTTTCACACGACATTGACAAACAAAACAATTTTTTTTTTCTTTTTAGCACTCTAAATACCAGTAGCTGTTTACATTGTCCAAGTGAATATGTTGTGAGAATCACAACTTCACTCTAATATTTAAAAACATTTGTATTTTTTATACAATACTATAAAATATTTATGAGTAACAGGGTCACGACAATAAAAATCTTAAAGTAAAGTTGCAAAACAAAAAATTGCCTGGGAACAAAGTTGGTCTGAAGCCCTGCTTGTAAGACATTTTTTTACTATTTATATGCATCATAACTTGTCATTTCTTACAATGCCATAACAAAAATTATATCAAGTATTGGTAATAAGCTTGAAAAAGTCAAATAAAGTGATAACCCTGCTAAGGCGAAAATATTTGTGCTCTCCCTGAATTCAAATCAGTAAATTGCAGCACACAGTGTTTATAGCATGTGTATGTATTTCCCAACCAGTTGTGCGTTGTCTCAAAATTACTTTTTGTTTAAATTTGTTTTAAACTTCTCATTAAACAGTTAATTTGGTTTAATCAAGAGCCTCCAAAGGGACATGAAAATGTCAAAATTTACTTGTTTAAAATAGCTTTTTAATTTAGGTTCAGTAGACTGTGAAAGCATACTTTATATGTTATTAGTTCATCAACTTTACTGTACATTTTCTTTCCTGCCTTCACTTCATTCTGTCTCTCTTCTCGTTCATATCTGTTTTTCTCAACAAATCTGCAACTTTTTCTTTTTTCCCCATAAAGCTTTTCCCCTTTTAGTCTCTCCTCTCATTCTGCCTTTTCTGCTAAGGTTATATAATATCTGTATTACTGCTGCAGCAGACGCCTCCCGTCCCCACCCCCGCTCAGCCTCTTGGACCAATCTACTGTCGCTGCTGGCAGGGAGTACAGAGGAGGTCAGGCGAGTCATGAGATTATCCGACTCACCTACCCGCAGATAAGAGTGTGTATGACACTAATAGGAAGAGTGCGTGTGAGCGCGCGTGTTTGTATGTCTGTGTTTGCTGCTTTGGATTTACCAAGTGAAGACTTCGGATGCTGAAGAGAAGCACAGAAACAAAACTGACATCACAAATTGTATCGCAATTGTGTAACGGCTCCCTCTTTTTCTCTTTTCTTCTTCCTCGGCGCACCATTCAGCCACCCACCCACCCATCCCTCATTCGGAGTGTCTGCATCTCCTACGCACTGCTGTCACTTGAAAACTTGAATAGTTTTTAGTCATTTGCAAAACCAACATTAATGAAATTGGTGTTTCAGGAAAAACTTTGTCAAATTATTAAATTAAAATCTAAAAACCACCATTTACTTCTTATATTGCCTCTGAAAAGGTTTTTTTAACATAAATAGTCAATCACCAATTCAGAGATTGTTGGAAGAAAAAAGTTAAAAAGATGTTAATTAGGTTAGTCATCCAAACTGTTCTGACACATGCAGCAAACTGTCCATGGCATCTTTGTAAGGCTGCGTGAAAAGCGAAGGTCAAAGTGAGTGAGTCATTGCAGAAGGAAAAACAAGTAATTCAAGGAAGCACGTGGACTTCCTGTCTCTCACACCAACTGAGAGTTGTGCCATCCCACTACTCTTTTGTTTTTTTCTCTCTCTCTCTGCTTGTGAGCTCTAAAGTCCACCAGCACAGATACTTGCAAAGAATCATTAACAAAGCAGCAACAATGGCAACTCATTAGCACAAATTTCCACTGTGGCTGGCAGTGAACCAGTCAAGTTTTCAGTTTGCTCCGTCGCTTTCTTCTCATCAGGCCCAAACACGATTTTCCTCTCCAATACAGGAACACGGCTCAGCGGCGAACTAAAAATATGCTACAGCTGAATGCACGGCAACCTGATATAGTGCAAACATGTAACAAATACAAGACCACCCATTATATTCCAGCTAAAACTGTGCAGCAGATCAGGAAGTGGTGATTTTCATCAGGACTGCCTTTCAAATTTACATTTATATCAGCCCTTAGGAGGATCAGACTGCTCCACGGTTTCATTATGCGCCTCTTACTCGAAGAAGACGAGAAAAAAAGAAAATGAAACTTTGCATGGGTGAGTCAAATGGAATCAAACTGCAGTAAACTGTTACTGACCGCCGCGTAGGAGGGTGTGTTTGTTTTTCTGTAGGATTAGCAAAATATCTCACGACCAACTGGACAGATTTTAATAAAACTTGTTGACCACCGGTTGCAATTTAATGAAACATTCAGAAAGTAATCACTTGATGTACATCTACAACTAATTAACTTTTGGAGTTAAGCCTTTTCAAGATGACCGCCGCAGCTTATCGTAATTTGTCAACACAAAAACGACTACAACGCAGTGAATTTTACACATTTTGAGCCACATTTTGTTGTGGTATTAGCTGACAGTCACTTACAAAATATATTCTAACGGCTAACAGATTATGCAAGACGACACAAGATATAAAAATATTTTTATTTAATTATCAGTCTAACTATTGCTGACTTCATTCCTAATGCCATCTGATTTGATTACATTATTTCCCTTAAGGCCCTAAAATCCTAACTTCTCTGAATGAATGGATGGATGGATGAATGGATGTGTCTGAGTTACTAATTCCAGACTTGCAGCATCACTGAGGCTAATCCAGCAGGAAGAGACTTGTCTTAAAGACGTGTGGAAGCAGACGAGATTAACCCAGAAAAGAAAAAAAAAAACTGATCAGTCAGGAGACGCGACAAACTGCAAAGTGTGCAAACAGGAGAGGTGATATGCATCTTTTTTTCCCCCTGTAACTTAATGTACAAACAACACAATGAATAAAAGAGAGCACAGTTAAAAGTAGCTCAACAGAACTTCTACTGATCCGCTCTGAGAATGGTCCCGTTCAGACTCGATGAGGTCACATGTTAAATCCCCGGAGCGAAGTTATGCCGTGTTGGAATGTGGAGCCGCACAGGAAACTGGGCCACATGGTGCAGACCAGAAGGAGCAGAAAAGGGAAACCGTTTATGTCTTGATCAACTAAGCATAAACTTTAGAAAATATAAATGATAAACTCTGTCCAACGGATTTTAGTAAAGGCATATTTTATGACTTTCAGAGAATAAACAGTGTAATGTAAACCTGACAGGTTGCTTCGAAAGATGTCTGTTTCATGCACTCAAAGCCATATTTAAACCCTAATTCTGACTCACTTAACATAAAAGGCAACTAGAATTAAACCTATGAAATAGTCCCACTTCATTTTTTGTAAATTTAAAGTTAAGTGTTGTTATAAATGTTCTCCATACTGAATGAGCTTCTCGTGTGAAAACGGCAAAAAAGGAAGACACGACCAACTTCTCAAATCTGAATACTTGCTTTCATTTGTCCCCTGGCTTCTACATAAATGTCTTCACTGAACATCACTAAAAATAGAATAAATAACTGCAATTACTCTTGTAGGAGCAGTTGTTTACATTTCCAACAATGATTAGGAAAAGAAACATGCTTTGATAATTTAGAGAAAATTAAAAAACTAACAAATTAAATTAAATGTTAAACAATTTTAGTTTTTTTGGGTTTTTCCCCCTGTTGGCTTTAAAAACATATCAAGTAAACAAACACTCAGAAATGTGTGTCTTACCTCAAACATTATCCGTGAAATAAAACAACAACAATACAAGAATGACTAACATTTCTGCGTGTTGTTCACCTTATCTCAACACAAGGAAGTGTGTGTGTGTGCGTTTGTATGCGTGTGTGGTGCAGGGAACCTTCAATTGCTCCCTGCAGATTCGATTTGGTGCTGGCACATTGTGCGTCTTAAATCAGATAGATGGCTAGGGCCCTGAGGGTGCACAGCGCCCATTTCCCCTGCTCCTCTTATGTAATTAGCTTTCATTTAGCAGTTTAATGCTTTAGCCCCCACAAATTACGCGGAAGAAAAGTCCTCGCTCTTCTTTTCACCCACTTTTTATCGTTCTCCCTCACAGTGGCAACATGACAGAAAAGACCACTTTCCTCTCACCAATTCATGATTAATTATTTGAAATGGCACTATTACCAGCAGTACTTTCATCAGCCTGTTAGCAGCAAAGGACTGCCGTCATAATTACAGCATTCATAAGGGCAAAATGTGGACGCTATTGTCACTTTTCTTCCTGTTGCTGTGAACAGGTAGAATTTACATGCAGCAATTAACGTCAATTATATAACAGAGAGCTCAGTGCATCAACATAAATACTTATCATGGCCATAAACATGTAAACCATCCTACTGTTAAAAGGAATGATTAGGACGTTCAGACGCTCCATCAGAAAGGTTAAACTATACTATAGCTGAAAAACAAAAAAACTCTGAACATGCGCTGCTATCTAAGACAAATTTGACAAAAGAAAGAAAAAAAATTAACACAAGAGAAAATTAGCATTAAATAAAATCTTAAAATAAGGTGAAAATAAGGAATAGCACAGGTATTTTGTAGTTGGTTAAAAATGTGTAAAAGGTATTAATAAATATAGCTTTTTGAACAATCTCAGTTTGGAGAAATCGAGTTAACATCCTACAGAATAAGCTAACAGCTAGTTAGAACAAAGCAGATTACTGCCATCTAAAACAACTCATGTTGCCAAAGTCTTATTGTGGTTCATCCAAACAGCACTTATTAACTTTCACATCGCATCAGTTTCACATTATACGGTTATTTACATGAAACTTATGGGTTTTTTGCCAGCGTGAATAGCACCAACAACAGGAAGATGTGTTACATGTTGCTGCTGCTGCTATAACCTTGAATTCTGTCTAAAGATTTTACACAATTGTGTTCACTAGCACTGAAATGAAAATAAGTAGCTTGGAGTTGTTTCAGGGTGGCAGCAATCTACTTGGGTTTTGGCTGCGTTTGGACCTAAACGTCATTTCTCCCTACAACAGGTAAAAGTATTATTTACTTATAATTTTTACCCAGAAACCCACTTCAAAATGGCCGAACAATTCCTTTAAAAGGTCCAAAACAGAATTCAAAGCAAAAATTGACTTAGTCTTGAATAAAAACACCACAAATCCCTGTAACCTGGCATGTCTGCACACCGGCACCAGAGTCAAGCCTTCAGCATATGAGAAATCGTTTAAACGTAAAATTACTGAAGGAAAAGATAAATTTACAAGCTGTTTGACAACCCAGCAGATGTCAGCGACTCCTGTCTTTGAAATGGTAATTACATTACAGCCTGCTATCATCCAATAAGTAGAGCAAACCATCTTTCCTCTCGATTGCATCTCTGTTAAAATTATACAGAGCAATGCTGTTACATCTGCTCAGTTACACTTTCATTGGGTTCAGTGTGTGGACAGCCCGCAGCCTTTAGATGATTATCTTTATGATCATTTTTATTAAAACACAATCCACTCTGTGGTGCTGCAAACAGGCCAAGAGATTACAGAAAAAAAAATAAAAATACGGACGCATGCAGACAGGGCAGGCAGACGGGGCATGTAGGCAAGAATTCAGAGCAAGCGTCTGCAGCTGCAGAAGCAATATCAGCAGAAAGCAGCGGTGAAGGCTTTGGCTTAGTAATGGAGGGTTGCATTTACATACGCCCACTGCCCCTGTCTGCAAAAAGATTAATGATGTTGAAGATGCAAAGTGAATTCTGCTGACATACAGCGAGAAGGACTCATGCGAGAGCAGGAGACAAACAGCGTGGGTGCGCAGAGTGCTGAATATGGACAGAAATCAGTTCTGATTTGGAAAATGTTCCAATTTTAAAAAGGGATGTGGGATTTCCCCCCCAAAGAAGCATGAGCTACTTCTCAGATTTGTTTGTTTCTTATAGTATAATGGATGGCAGACAACAGCCAGCACCTCCCAGCGCGGCCATGAAAGATAATCATCCTGTCAGACTAGTTCCACTTCATAGAGAAATGTCAAAACTCATGATGCCAGTGAGGTTAGCTCAGGTAAAACAGCGAGAGAGTGGAAGCTTTTTCCACTGTGTAGAGTAGAAAAAAAAAAAAACAATCATAATTAAGAGGCACAATATGGACGCAAAGGTTTCGTTAGTTAAGATTTATCAACATCCCCGTTTTAGTGGAGCCTGGAATCAGCTACATCAGTGTGGTTCAGCTGTACCATTAATGAAAGGAATAGAGAATTTATTAAAATATTACTTTTTTATTTAGCAGACAGCTCTGCTTGTGCATTCGTTTTGAATGATGCATTCAAATGCACCAGCACTTCACTTCTGAGTCATAAAAGTATAAAACGAAAAAGCAATTCACAAACTCTGGTGAAGGTCTGCTTCATTCATCAGCGGTATATTCACATACAGTACAAACACGTTTCAATTCTTAGCTTTTTGAGCAACTGTGTTTATTTCAGTCTAGCAAATGCACATTTTAATATGTGCAAAAATTAAATTCAAATACCAGAGAATTGTATGGCACCTCATACTAAAGCATTTAATTTCCTATACAGTTTTTGACCAAAGTTTATGGTTGCCCTTGGTTTTATCCTGGAGCAGGGACTACTGGGGGAAAAAAAATGTGTTGAAAAAGTCGCCGTACACAGCAGTGTAAAGCATCGGCCGTTGGCCAGCTGCTGTTAGTGTCGAGGTCATAACTGAAAATAATGGAGACGTAATTTTTTATGCCTGTCATATGCCACCTGTGTGTTTTGCCCTTTAAACTGGAGTTTTGTAAAATGAAAAAAAAAAAAAAGTGGGACTGGGTGAGTTGATAATGTCACTGCTCCCATTACAGCAGGTTTTTAGCAGTAGTCTGGGTCATCAGATCACCTTTAACAACATTTCTGAGCAAAGTACACTTCATGTATGAGAAACAGCTTCTGAACTGGATGCGAATGATCAATAGGAGAAAAAAATAAATATGGTTTATAAACGTGGAGAATTTAAATATGCTGAGATATCAATATACATTTCAATTTGTCAGTTAATAACATTATGTTCTATTAAAAAGGAAAACTAAATGAATGCAGATTTTTTTTAAATAAATAATTTCACAATTAATCTGACTTTTATTTTACGACAGCAATTTCTTCAGCTGTCAGAGGCTCTGATGAAGATCGAGCAAAGCCCATTTAAAGATGTCTTCGCTCAAATTACAGCTTAGAGTGTAACATAAGGTTACTGAAAGAATAGGGGGGAAGAAATGTTTTGTTTTCTCATCTTGGTAGCCCAAATCATTTCTGTATGCAAATACAAATTATGTAGTTCTTCTGTTGTCCATCTTCCTGTATTACAGTTATACAAAAAGATGCCCATTAACCAGGTAAAGTACACAAAACCACTTTTTGTGGAGCTGAAATCAGCTTCTAAATAAAGGTGTGATTCAAGATAGAAGAAAAAAATGACTGAAAAGGAGATAAGCATTAAAAAAAAACCAGGGAAAAATGGACTTAAGGTTATGCAGAAAATGTCTAAGATTTCACAACTCCAGTTTCAACAACTGGTCTGACTATCTGAAGACACTGAAGGAGGGAGAGTGATTTATGAGACTAACAGCACGATGAGGTCATGAAGTCAATCCAGTAAAACTCAGAGCAACAAACCTGAAAAAAAACAGGCCAGGTTGGGTTGATTCAGACAAAAGACTGGATTGCACTTTAACCCTTACAGCCCTGATCTGAAGACGTTAGATTTCACTGAAGAGAACTGACCAACATTAAAGGCCAAGCACTATTTAAAGAAATGCATATCACCCAACACCTTTCATGGCAGAGTTTTCTATTAGGATTTTCAAATGTTGAGAAACGACATGTAGCCATTTTGGGCAAACCTTGAAAATAACTTCATGCGCATCTCTGCAATATTGCGAGATGCCATGCTCACAGTGTGTGTTGGGAACCACATCAGATTTTAGCTTGATATTTGTAAAATTGACTGAATTAGAGCATTTTTGGGGTTTTCTAAGGTCAGTTGGCTGTAGTGGCCATTTTGAATTGGGTTGGCTTCTAAAGTTAATCAGTTGTAGACATCTGATGTTAAAATTTCATTAAAATTTGTTCAGTGGTTCATGAGATAATTTACAAACAAACAGACACAAACACACCCAGAAACAAGTAAAACCATCATTGTCCGCCTTGGCCTTTAAGTAGGAGGAGAGAAAAAAAGCAGTTAGGGATTTAAAAAAAATGCTTTATATGAACTATAGATAAGTGACTTCAACACATTTTTCAATTTATGGTGATGAAGCTGTACAACAGACAACAAACTCACAGCATGACATAAAGGAAATTACCTCTGACTCTGTCAACAGTGAGGAGAACAGTGTATGTTTGCTGGCAAAGAGTAAAACATAACTGGTTTTATATAAAACTGACAGTGACTCAAGCTGGGGTTTTTAGAGAGAAAAATGCTAACATAAATGTTCTTATTTGTATGGCAATATAGACAACTGATAAACTCAATATTAGCTACAGATGTGAAGTGCATCTACTCACATTTTCTCCTTATTTCCCAACAACAGGGGGAAAAAAAACCTCCAGCATCAGCTGCATTGATTTAATGGAAGTAAACAAAACCATTAGTGGTGAAAGTAGCACTTTTCACCACAGGTCAACATTAATGGAGCGACCACAATAAAGCACAGATTCTCCAAACAAATGCATCAGAGGTAAGCTCTAGAGAGGATGTGTGTATTAATACGCCTCGTGTACACGTAACATTTAAAAGACATGAACATTTACTTCTCCGTCTGTGTCCTCAGGTCGATCCTGCAAGCTGAAAGCACCACCAATACATTTCAGTCACGCAGCAGCCAAGCAGAAGCACACTTTCTGCTCCTGGATTGCAATCTATTTAAACTGAGACCCAACAGGAACATTATGGTTATAGCCATGTTTTTTTTTTTAACTGCATTTCATGTTTCGCTTTACGTGCTGATCTAAGACGACCTGAGAGCACTGCTGGATGGTGTGGTTAACAGCATTTCCAGTGGTAATGAGAATAATTACTGCACATACACTCAAAAACAGATCCGAAAGCTACTAATGTAAACCTCAACTCAACCTGTTCAGCTAAAAAAACTAAAATAATTCACATAAAACCTTTAAAAACTTACTTCTCAAACTTGGCCAGTTACAGATATTAAAGTTAGATTTTTCTTATTATTTGGCAGGCTCATCAGTTAAAATAACTTAATACTTTAAATCATTTTTGCTTTCTAAATCTGTAACAACTCCCACAAATAGTATCTTGACCTTTAAATAAAACAGACTGAATCTATTTGGCGTGAACTCTGAATCCCGCCTCATACATTTTCTGAATAATTTTCCTTTCTGTTTAGTGTGTGCTTAAAAGAACTAATAAAAATGTGCTTTGTCAACAGCCACAGCTGTGTTGCAGTCCACATCTATGACTGCTGCTTTCTCAAACCCAATGTAGTTCATAATAAAACTTTAATTTAACTATTTATTCAAAACAACAAAATGAGCTAAACAATAGAAAATGTATTTCCTTTATTTTATTATTATTTATTTTATTCCAACAATGGATTACCCAGACTCTGGTGTGAACAGTATGAAAAGGGTCACTGAGCCCTCAAAAAGAAATCAAGATATTCTTCCTCAAGGCAGAGACCAGTTTGTCTTTTCTGGGCTACTGTATTAGCAAAGCTGTGCAAACATGGTGTAGGTGCAAAAACTATGAAAATGTCACTGCTTGTATATTAATTACTCATACATTTAAACACACACACACGCAGGAACCTTAAACAGCAGAGTGTGGATGAAGTAGTTGAGAAAAACACTTCAAATTTTAGAAAAATCTGTTTGGAAGACCCATAACCAGGGGTGGAAATTAAAAATTTTGTCCACCAGCCACAGTGGCTGGTGGACAAAATTTTTTTTACCAGCCACTAAAATATTTTACCAGCCACTATTTTTTGTTGTGACAAAAAGTTATTTCATATGATGATGATCGACGCGGGTGGAAGCAGTTGTGGTGCCCTACAAGCTGACTACTCTTGAAAAACAGAAAATAAAATAGCTTCTCATCACA
>NC_051442.1:7849367-7900150 GCF_001649575.2 Kryptolebias marmoratus
TAAACTTTTCTCCTTCTTGCATTTAGCAGCAACTCGAGCACATTACTGCCCCCTATATGTCAGGAGGACAAATAACACCTTTTCTGTTCAAATTGCCAACACGCCACAGTGGCGTGTGTGTTGATCAAATTCACCCGCCACTTCAAATATTTACCCGCATTTGGCGGGTGGCGGGTGCTAATTTCCACCCCTGCCCATAACCAGACTTCAAACTTAAAAATTTAATAAATAAATAATTGCTTATTGACAAATGAGTTAAAACTGTTTTTACTCGCAATATCAGTCTCCAGTGATTTGATGACTCGGCTACTTCCACATCATTTAGCTCAATATCTAGAAAACTGACTGAATTATAGCCATATTTGTGTTTTTTAAGGTGAGTTGGCTGCGGAAGCCATCTTAAATTAGGCTGACTTCAGAAGTTAAAAGTTAGAATTGTAGATGTATACCCAATGGTTACTTTCTGAAAGTTTTACTAAAATCCATCTAGCAGTTCATGACATATTTTGCTAACAAACACAGTTGACTCCAATAGTTAATGACAAAGTGTTAAACAAAAACCTTACGAGATCAAGCAGCTCTCAAAGAACGAGTTGGTAATGACTCATTTATTACTACAACATATTTTATACCTATTTATACCCATCCAGGGTAATATCCATTATTGTGCTGGGTAAAGATAATTAGACGTGGTACACATCTAAAATTGGGTCGACTTCAAAAAGTAATCAGATATAGGTTTGAAACAAATGATTACTTTCTGAGAGTTTCATTAAAATCCGTTGAGCAGCTCATGAGATACTTTGCTAACAGACAGACAAACACAGACATGCACACAGCTGTGGCTGTTTAACACCAGTGCAGAGCTGCAGACGCTGCAAGAAAGATATCATTTTAAAAAAATAAGAAATAAATCATCACCCAGGTGAGATGTTATACTCTATTTCAAGCTTTTATCTAATTTTATGCAGTCTTTGGATGAGAAAAAAAAACACCCATCATGAGTAGGAGTACAGAGATCCTTTTTCTCACACAGATGCTGATGTGTTACTTATTAGCTAGTTGCAAACACAGAGAGATACACTTGTATTGTGGAGCAGATGACTACTTAAGTGCAATGCATACATACTTTATAAATCTAACTTTAGTCCTCAATACATAAAAAAAGAATATCAGTCAATCTAAAAAAGCTGTTTTAATAAAAACCTGTTCCTAATTCTCAAGCAATTCAATAAACACACATTACTCCACAATAATGTGCTGCTGGATGAAGAAAAGAGCAGGAATGTTGAGGCTAATGTACTCTGACAAACACCATCTACCATTTTGGTGCAGGAGGGAGGTGGATGGACAGGAAAGAGGGATGAATCAGTGGTGAGATGCGACAAATACTGAGAAGAGACGGGGAAGAGCACAGCGGAGAGCAGACTGATAAAAACAGGGAGAATGTCAGCCATAATTAACGGCTGAAAGGCTGATGTACCATGTAGTGAGGAGCAAAATGTGGTGGCGGTGGGGGAACGGCAGACATTAAAACAAACCCTCACACCATCGCAGCAGGAGTTAAGCTCACTTAATGTGTAAAAGCAGAGCTGAGCACACAGCAGCTGCAGGAAGAACATTCATCATGCAAGACTAAAAATAGGAAAACTTTTGAAATTTAAAAACGAAAAGTTATTTTCTTGACAGAGTAAAGAACTAATGGTCAAGTTTCAGGGTTTAGAATGTCTTCTTGTAGTTTTATACTTTACATTATTCCTGTTGTGGTTATGTTACATTTAGATAAACGACTGTTGTAATTATGCAGTAAGTTAAAGATTGCACAGTAATTTAAAAGGCAGATACTGTTGTCATCATAGCCATTATTATTATTATTATTAATTTTATTTTTTTAATTATGCACAGCTACCTTGACTTTATTCTAACATTTGAAACACCTAAACTAAACCTATATAAAAAAAATACTAAGTCAAATTTATATTTCTCTAATGCTGAAAATGAACCCAATGACTAAAGACCCAAAAATTCACACGCTGCATATTTTATACCTTATCTAAATAGAAATGTACACAAATAAAAAAACTTTAAGTTCCTGTCTGATCAGTAATGTTGGAGCTGTTTGGAAGCCATGTTGGAAATAAATCCATATGTTCAACCACTTCAGCTTTTTAGTTGCTGGATGTTCTAAACATCAACAAAACAAACTCCAAACTGCTGGGTGAGCTATGGGCCAAAAAATAAAATATGACAAGTGCTTCTCTTTTCTGATCTAGCTGAAAAAGATCTTAAGGTTAGGTGAATTAGTAGGAGAAATTTGTAAGGACTGCCTAAACACTGACTAATGTTAAAGCATTGTTTAACTGAGGAATTAATAGAGATTTTTTTTATTAGCAACATTAAATATGACTTTATTTTCAGCGCTGATAATTCAATAAGTTAAAAAAAACTGAAAGAGGTCTCAGGATGCTCACTTTAAGCAGCTCTGATGATGCCTGAGCAGGCATGGGTGCTTATTTTCGAGTCATTTTATTCAGTAAGGAACCAACCTTTAAAGCAAAGAAGAAAAAAAAAAAGGGGAAAGAGTTTAAGCCATGAACTCATATTCCCTCAGATCTTGCTATTGAATAGTGATTTGTCTTCTGTCACTGCTTCCTTCTTGGAACATTGCTCATGTCTTTTGTCTCAGCTGCTATTATTGCCATGAGAAGAAATAGGTGAGATATTTGTGGCAAACAGGAAGCTTTCAGGAATTCCAGGCAGAGCAACCCTGCTCTGCAGCCTCAGAACAATAGCAAAGTAAAAGCAGGCTGCAAAATAGCATGAAAGCGCAGCACAGAAGCTTTTCTGATCTAAAGGAACAAAAGGTTTGATAAAAATGCCTATGGTGACTGAGAGAAAGTTCACAAACTCAAGTGATTACGGTAGAAAGTAGAAAGGAAGTTAATACGAGTATGCTGGAGCGATTAGGGAAGATTTAGGAAAGGCAGACAAGGCTGCAAAAAAAATTATAAATTGCCTCAGCTGGACTGGGGCCCATTAACAGTAGAGCTGTCCCTCCTCCTCCTCCTCCACCTCCTCTTCCTCACCACAGCCAGCAGACTGACAATCAAAAGGAGGAAGAAGGTAGAATTGCGTGCACGGGATACAAGTCAAAAAAATAAAGCAAACAAATAAAAAAAAGATATTTATTAAAGACTTTGAAGCGCCTCTCTTATGCTGCCAAACAAATGACAAAATGAATAATGCAGAAATGAATTCGGTGACATGTGGCTTTCAGCCCTGAGATGATTGATTTAAAACCAGCCAGTCTTGTTACATGTCTTAAAGAGCCTATTCTTGTTTTTAAAGTAACTAAACAAACAAGGTTATTGCCAAAGGTGGCGGTTCTATTTGCAGCCTTGAGGGCAATCGTGGACTGAATCAGCCCGTCTGAAATAAATAACCGAACTGATGACAGAACTTTTCTCCTCTTTTGGCAGAATGTTTAAAATTGATGCAATTTCCCAACATGGTCAAACGGCTTAGACAAACTTCTATTCAGAAGATATGAAAGTAGTTTGTTTCCATCAAGAGTTATAAAATGATGTGTCCAGATAAGATCTTTGTTTATAATGATAAAGTATAAGTCATACCACCACCTCGAATCGTTGCTTCAGTATTCATTTTGTAAGTGAGAAACATGCCCCGACATCGTTTCATCTGCCAAAGAAAGGCCTCAGGCAGCACACCAATAATAATATACTGTTGCTCAAATCGTTGTAAAAAGAAAATTTAAAAAAACACATGCTTGAATGTGAAACAGGTAATTATTTTGGTACCTGTAGTCTTTGTTATGCATTTCTAAGTATGTCATCAAATTATGTATTTATGGTAGGCATATGTCTATAAATAGAAATATATGAAACAAGTTAACAAGAGTGGTGATTGTTAAGTCAATCTGTATTTACAGGAAAGCCTGCATTTAAAAATAGAATACTTAATTGTACACACAAGTAATTAAACTTATTCAATTAAAGGCTGAGGATTCCTTGAAGGAATGCATATCGCCTGCCACTTTTCATGCCAGAGTTTTAGACTAAGATCATTTTATGTTAAGAAATAGAGTTGTAGCTGTTTTGGTCAAACCTGGAAAAATAACGTAAAATCTGCAGGTCATGTTCTAAGTACATGTTGAGGAAGACTCCTATTCTACCACATCAAAATGTAGCACTATGTGACTTAGTTATAGCTATTTTTTGTTTATTTGTTGTTGTTTTTTTTTTAAGGTGAGTTTTCTGTGGCAGCAATCTTAAATTGAGTTGACTCTGACAGTAAACTAATAGTAAATACACATTCAGTGATTGCTTTCTGCAAGATTCATTAAAATTCATCCAGCGGTTCATGAGATATTTTTGTAACAGACAGACAAACACACACAAACACAGCGATAAAAAGTTCAAACAGATTTCCTGTCTTGGTGACGGGGACAGACTGACTACAGCTCAGTCTTATTCACAAAACCTTGTTCTTGTTTGTCAAGTTACTGCTTAACGGCAGGGATGAACAAATACAACTGATCACAAAAACTTTTTTTTTTTTTTTGCACATAATGAGTCTAATTAGGAAAATAACTGTCAGACTAGATGACAAACTTCATCTCGTCATAAAGAAAGCCCTTCAAGCGTCAGCAGCTACAGGCCGCCTGTGTAACTGGTACCAGTCTGCTTGTTGGGCGCCCCGAGCAGAGCTGGGCTGCAGTCCAAGCAGGATATCTCTCTCAAACACAGAAACCGAGCAGCAGATTTGAGAGCTGGTCTACTGCTGCGGTGCGATGGAATAGCTTGAATCACAGAGACTGAAACTGAGGCCGCTTGTCTGAATTTAGAGCTGATGACTGATCTACAGAGATGAGTGATGCCCTCAGTGATGCATGGCTTTTCCTGTTGCAGGGGCCTAGCACCACTTCAAAGCAGCTAGGAGGACCTTTACTTTAATGCAGACCATTCACACAGAAGCTTGTTCTTTGTAGTTGTCACAGCACATATCATATTAATTACCAGAAAATGCAGGTTAATATACAAAGAAACGTACTGCATTTGTTCCCCAGTTCAGTCGATATGCAACTCCAGAATCTCATTTTTAATGCATTTTACTTAATTATAGTACTTCATCTTACACAGGTCAGTTGTCTTCTCTTTATCACATTAAATTAGCACATGAAAACTAGGAGGAAAGGGGGTGTTGATAACCCATACCTTACTGTTGGCGTTAATGTCAAAGAGTTGATTTATTGCTGGCAAAAACAGAACCTGCTCTGCATGTTTAAAATCAGGTATGAGCCGTGGATAAAATGGTGTCTGGTGCACTGAAAATTCTTTCTTTTCAAGGCTATTTTGACATTTAGAGAGGTTTATTGAAGATGATGAACCAGCCAAGGGCAAGGATATTGGTCATATTTTTCCCCCCTCTAATGGTAGCTGTAAGCCACAGAAGATTTATACTGCAGAGTGTCATGTGGGCCAAGCAGACACTTGGAGAGAATGAAGAGAATGAACACAATGAAGCCAGTGACGTAGAAAGACAATTAAACACACAGAGAAGGCCTTTAAACAGGAAGAGGGCTGAAGACTCAAAGAAAGAAAAGGAAGAACTCTGACTGGGTGTTGGTTTTAAAGATCCAAGCCTTTAGTGATCTTAATTTGTAACTTACAACTTAAACTAGAAGTAAAATCTATATTTTTATATCCATCTATCTGCATCTCTGTACACAGCAGTCATCATCTGAAAGCTCTTTCCCCACAGGATTATTGACAAAAAACAGACCTCAACAGAAATATAACTTAAAACTTAACATTTCTAACAGACAAGACAAACGTTTGAAAAGACAAACGTAAACATGCCAACATGGTGACTAAAAACCATATATTGTTGGATCGATCATCTAAATAACGCTGGTTAGAATGCAAATAATTGGCAATTAGAACAAATCTTGATTAAAAGAAGAGTTATTTCTACACTAAAAGTAAAGCCAGCCTTCCAAAACAAGATATTTTACTCAAAACCCCAAAAGTCTATTGTTTAAAGCACTGTCCAGTTAAATTAGGCAACGCACACCATGACAACACAACAAGATCAGCAGTAAATGTAATAATAATTGACAAAAAAAAAATCAACACAAAATGTATTTTTTGCTTATTTAAAAAAACAGCAACTTTTGTTTTTTATTAATCTACCAGTAAGCTAAGTTTTTCTGCATTTTATCACATCTAACTGTGGCCAATCAGCACTCATAAGACCGAGACAAAGCGTATGGAAAATTATCACATCATTACACTTGTGTCACAACAGCTACACTCTGGCATTAGTTTGTTGGTTAAACAAAAGCTCTGTTGTACTATTTATTTTACCATAAAGCGTAACTAAATTCTTCATTTGTCTCCATATTTAGCAACAGTGATGAAACAATCACTTTTCACCCTTTCCATCATGGCTCTCACCTAAACTACCCGAGATGTTTACACAACTTCTGTTGTGCTGCAGCACTGTAAACCATTGACTCAATGCAGTGTTATTAATGGAGCGCTCACATGCTATGAAGCTTTTATTTAAACCCATTTTCTTCTGCTGCCTTATCAAACGCACCATTTTCTAAATGATGTAGCAGTCCATGCACTGTCAGGACAGGCACAACAAAAAAAATTGGCTCCCCAGCAAGATGCTCGTCAACAATTGGCTGTTGACAATGGAACCGTCAATCCTGCAAACACAAAAATCACAAAAGAAATGGGAATGAAACAATTTAAAAACTGAACACAAACAAAAAAATCCTGATAAAAAGTCTATATCTGATATTTTGTATAAAATGCATTATAGCTTAATACATTGATAACATGATTTGGAACTTTTTTTAGACAAAAAAATGAAGAATTTCTCTTGAAGAGACTCTTCTGTGTCTAGATTTTGTTGATCTTAAGTAAGGCAAAGCATTCCTCATCCAGTTATTCAAAAACTGATTTATAAATAAAGTACCTACAGAATTCTAATTTACTCAAATACTCGTGAATTTTAGCACAAACCTTCAAATTCTGTAACATGTACCTTTAATATTATTTACTGAAATCTCTTTCTAGAAAATAGTAATACAAAAAAAAAAACATTACTGGCATGCTTTCCTTAAACCACAGAGCTCTTCTTTTATTATTGCTTTAGGACTAACCACCACACAAATAAAATTTTTATTAAGCCAAAGCATCTTTGAAAACAAGTGACCTGACCTGGCCTCGGCATTAGTGCTTGCAGTGCTGAAAATAGACTATAGACACATAGGAGAGTCTATTTTAAAGGATGACAGAATGATGGTATGGTTGTCGGTCAGTACTACCTGCCAAATAAATGCATCTTAGTAGCTAGAAGGAACAGAAGGAACTCTGTCAAGCTGTTCAGTGGAAATACTGAAAACTGCCATTATTATGAGTGCCACATCATTTTATTAAACTCACCCAGAATCTGAGCTCTACTGTCATTTACTGTTATATTTGTCAGGTCATTCCGTTCCAACTTTTGGTAGTCAGGAGGAGAACAGCAAAATGACACCAGAAAAGAAAAATAGACTACAGTAAGAATAACTACAACATGTGTGATCTCCACACATAGACAGGAGTCAGCGACAAAAGGAAGTGACCCAGGTATTCGCCCAGATTGTTTGAGATAAAGTTATGGTTTTTCTGCTTTGTCCAGTCCTGACACTGATACTTGTTGGACATGGTCTCCACCCATTCTGACAAAGAAAACAGTTTTTTTTTCCTCTAGAAAATCTGTAAAACTGAAACCAGAGTTGTAGCTGAAACCGGAGTTGTAGGACAATCCTGCATATTGTACACCATTTACTGTCCATAAGTGTTTGTCACTGTCACTGTCACAAGATTCTGCGACAAACATTAAAGAAATCTAAAGTTAGGTTTTCTATCTGGTCCTGTAAGACAAAAAGTAGAACCTGGTCCAGTTTTGTTTTTTGGTTTCAGAGGTTTGGCTCAAGTAGGAAGCAACAGTCAGCAGAAATCTGAGAATGGGGACAATTAGAGTTAAACTTGTACCAAAACTCCTTTAACTGCTTTGTAAACTACTCTATTAACACATTTTCACATAAAGTGTGAGTCTAAATAAAGGCTTCAGTGGGTGAATGTTTGCCTCCACATGTACAGTAACCTCGCTCAGGTAAATCATTCACCAGCCTGTGGCACAAGGTCCTCAGTGACTGCTGGCAACCAATAATATAGACAATGTATATACAGGGCTCTAAGTGATACTTTTTCTGCAGACATTGTGCAATTAAGCACTTTCTCACCTAAAATAAACAAATAGGTAAATAAATAATAAATACAGCACTTAAGTGACTTATTTAACAGCCATACAGGCAGCTTACATTCCACTTACGTGTCATTAACCAATTAACATTTTCTGAGTTGTCAAGGACAAATGTCATTTTATACCACCCGATTAAAAGCTTCTTGTTTATTTTATACAAGTGACTTAACAACAAAAATGGCAGGCTCATAATGCAAAGCAATGTTCTACTAATTCAGACTTGTGACTCATTTAAAAAAAAAACACACATAAATCCCTAACATTGTTCAAAAAAGAAATAGCCTCTGAAAACTTGGAGGTTTCATGATTCTTCACTTTCTATTAAAATTGTATTAGCTTTTGAAAAAAGTATTTAAGATTTAGGAGCTAAAAAGGACATTTCTTCTATATAAGACTTATTTAGTAGTTATGCAAGTCATCTACAGAAGTAATCCCTTACAGAAAATCCATGTGAATTTCCCATGTTTTTCACATGTGGGAAGCCTTGTGACTGCATGTGATCACAAGATGTTTTAAGACCAACCTAAAAACCTGCAAACTTTAAAAAAAAATTAAAAAAATAAAACGTAAATACTTCCAGCTTAAACCCATGTTAACCAACACAAAAATGTTTTTCACAATGCAATTTTCTAAATTATCCCATACTTAAGGGCTTATTGGTTTAGTGTTATATGCAAATTTATGTGCAATACCAAACCTAGACATACATCATTAATATTAATGAAAAATAAAATTGTTTTGAGCCTGAAAAGATTAATCCAGTTGCTCGGACTTCAACAGGTGAGATGTTACTGCTAGAAGAGGCTGAACCTGTGATACCCCCCCAAGGTAAAAGTCTCCCTGGTAACCCCAGTTGCCTCAGCTATCATGTGGCACAAAAGCTCCTGTTTATTAACAGCAAAGGAGCACTGGATAGAACATAATCCAGATCCAGATCCAGTTCAGATTTTTCCTCTATTACTTCAGATTGAGACCACTGTATAGACAGCTGTTTAAAAACCTTTTTACTAAGCTATAAGATAAATTTAAGCATAATGAAAATTACATTCCCACACTTCATCAGTCTAGTCTAAACAAAACTAAAACTCACAAGTTGACTTTTGTGTTTAAATAAACTCCTTTGAAAATTGTCCCACTGCTGCGGTGGAAAGCAAACAGATGAACTAACAGTGATCCCTGAACTTTGGCTGTCAAGCCCTGGCACACCCTGACTGCTTTTCCTTCGGTTCACTGTGAGAAACGGTGAGAGGGTAATGAGGCGTGTGGAGAAAACATTTGTATTCGTCCAACAGATTAGCAACCTTCCTGCTGAGCCGAGAAGAACGCATTAAAGATGATCGCAGGAGCTATGCTGACCCACATTCAGACAGTATTGCACAAAAAACAGCAGAGAAAGAGCATGCAAAAATTCAAGAAGATATGCTTTTGAGTGAAGGCAGAATGTGCACTACTTGAAAGCTGTTTATAGGAAATTCCCCAAACTTGACTCATGATCACAAAACAAGTTTATTCATGCTTGAGAATTTATGGGACTTGATCCACAGTAACTATTAAGATCTGTTGTAATGTTGGTACTAACGTCTATTTGTCTCTGACAGCAACATCATGGGGGTGAGATTCCTGAATGTTCTCATGTTTGTTTCTGAAGTCACTGAAGACAAGAACAGAAAGGACCCATTTACACCAACAAAGACATAAGTGTACGTCTCAGGCAGTGACAGTTTATCTGACTGGCCAGATATATTATTATCAGGAAGTGCATCAATGTGTGGCAAATGTGTAGTCTACAAATTATTGCATCAACGCAGCTCTTTACAACATAATGTTGTGAAAATAGATATTGTGATAATCAGTTATTCACGTACTGTGTGATCCCTAACCTTTTTCATGATCATACTCACCTTATAAGGCAAAATCTTGCATAGAGCACCAGATTGAGGACGATTGATGGTAATTTTTAATTTCTTCCAGTTCCAAAAACCTGCCACCTTCTCACTAAGTTTCTTACCGAGTCTTCTAGCCCATTCCAGCCTCGTGCAGATCTACCATCTTGTCCCTCATGTCCCTTGACAGTTCTTTGGTTTTGCCCATGGTGGTGGAGGATATAATAAAAAAATATTGACTCTATGAACAGGTGTGCTTTATATAAGTTGGAATCCAAAGTGTCTAAAATTAATTAATTAATAAAAATCATTAATAGTCACTTGTGTGCCAAAAGTCACATAACCAATCGGTGAGAGGCAGAATTCTATCTGGGCTGTAGGGAATCAATTACTTATTTCCCTCAGTGATTTGCAAATCATTTTTTGAGCTTTTTAGCTAATATTCTGTCTGTCTTGATTAAATATAATCTACCATAAAATTTAGGAATGTTCATTTCTTCATAAGTGGGCAAACTTACAATATCAGCAAGGGTTTAAGTACCCATTTCCCCCTTTGTAGTCTCCACCAACACTTCGACAAACTAATTTCCTGTAGAAAACCATGTGATGTGGGTTTTCTTTTTTTAACTCATGAACATTTTTGATACTTGTATCTTTTTTGCTAGGGTTTTGAGTTCTGTAAAGATGTTGGCAGAAGGTTCTTTTATCAAATTTGATAAGATTTTGCAACATTTTAAAAGAGGCACTTTGTTAATGCCATGCCTTTCATTTTCTAAACAGAAATATAATCTTCTGTAGCTTCACTAATTATCTTCACTGTTTAAGTCAACACAACCCACTAACCATAAACACAACACACAACCACCATGTGCTGCCCCACCCCCACAGTTCTTATTACTTTATTCAATCCAGTGTGGCAAAAAGGGCATAGGGGCATGAGACTGACCCACTGCAGTCTTTAGACTCAACACTTCCTGTTTCCTGATTGAGTTGTTGCCAAACATAACAAGCTCAATCATTTGTTTATGAAGTACAGAGAGCAAGGTTGGTCGGGGCTATATTTATCCTCACACCCAGACATATCCGATCACTGGTTAACACGCCAAATCTTTTCACATCAATGTAGTTGTGGAAACACCCACCACCATTATAGAACATTATGACACCTAGGCAGATACAATAAATATATATCACAGTATCAAAACAACAGTTCAATATCAACAAACCTCAGCTTCATATATACCCAAAATACTTCTAAAATTAGTAATCAGTGTATGCAAAATAACGCATAGACTGAGTTCACTGTTATGCATATCTGGCTATTTTCTGCAATGAACAAAAAGGCTGGCTTTATCTAGCAAAAGAGCCTAAATCCATCATGTGGCCTCTTAGACCAGCCTTGATATGTGCACAAGACCTAACACTGGCGTAAACAAGCCAGCAGGCACCACATCAGCCTTAAAAACAGAAACAGCCTAGCTGCTTAGAGGCCTCAACCTCCTTTTGGCTTTCTGACCCTTGACCCCAACCAAAGCCTGTTTCAAAGACTCTGTACACAAGGCCCCAAAGGCAGGGTGGAAACCCAAGGCAGTCAGAGAAGATAAGCTAGAAGACAGAGCAAAAAAGGGCATAATTTTACAAGCATCTACTTCAACTTCTGGCTGCATCTATAATGTCTCATTCAGCATGCACACTAATAAAAAAACTTATTTCCTGTTTCAGTTCTTTAATGATGACCAATAAGAGACACTTTACTTCAAAACAAGAGGAATTGTTAGCAAATATAGTGGTCAAATCTTAAAAATAACATTTTGCGCCATCTCACACAATACTGTGCAATCGGTTAGCACTTAAAGGATGTTTGATTAGTTTCTTTTTCCTATCAGCGGTGTGTGATAATAATACCATTGTGGTTCAGTAACATAAGGCATCATAGATCATCACCACAAATCCCAAAGCCCCAACTGTGGAATTCAAAGGGTTGCAGCAAATGAAAACTTACAGAAAAAGGAAAAAACTAAAATAAATTGTAATCCCGCTTGCAGTGAGGCATATCAGTGAACATATCAAGTGACTGGAGGACAAACATTAAGGATTAAGGTTGGCATAATCTTAGCGATTACACATCCAGGAAATTGAGTAAACAAGCATGAAGCCGACCTAGATTTTGCATCACTTTGATTCATCTACACTTGCAGTTCCTGTTACAGAATACATCTATTGTAACAGCTTGACACAATTTTTAAATGTGACTGGCATGTAAAAATATAGCAAAAGCTGTTTTACTATAAAGAATATTATTTCATCACAAAGAATCAAATACTAAATGGTTGAAGAGTTGAAAAACTGTCACAACAAAGGACAAGTCTGTAGAATGCACTTAAGTTTATTATACTGCTTCATGTATCATGGTGTGCTACACACCAGCAAAAACGCTTGTCAGTGTTTGACACTTAGCTTAGCTGAGTTCAACTGGTTCTTGACCAAACTACTGTATGCAATAAATGTTATTTTCAACCGGAAAGATGGATACTTTGGACCCACAACAACAGGAAAAACGTTCCAACACATTCACAACTGCCAACAACAAGATGACATCTTAGCCGCCTGTAGTTATTACAAGCAGCTACATGTAAAATTATGCAACAATGACGAACCAGGCCAGATATATAACTAAGACAAGCTCTGACTGTATATTGTACAATGGTGTGTCCTATGGCTCATGTATATTTCTTTGCGGGGAAAACAAACAAAACAAACAAAAAGACATCTTTATAAAAGGTTTCTGTATTAAATTTAAATGTAGAGCAACATACAATATATCCACTTGCACTTCAAAAAAAAACCACTGTGGGCAGCATTGTACTAGAACCTTAAGTGGCCTCTTTTTTTAAAAGGTAACTTTACAATAATATTCCATGAATTTTTTCCTTTTCGCTGGGTTAAATGTGGAATTAAACATTGTCCAATACCCTCTTCAGAATATTAACAAAAAAGGTTCATTTATGACATTTTCTATTCTGTAATTCTGTTTAGCCAATGTAATGATCCATTTCTTGATTGTTTTTTTTTACTTTGGAATGATTAATCTGTATGGCACAGCTGTAAATGTTTTTTAACAAAATGAAAAAAAATTGATGTGTGACAACACATTGACTGAAAAGTCAAGTGTGTGAGTCTCACACTCAATGTGTTAATGTTTGCAACTCTAAAAGAGAAGTTAGCAACACCTGTTTATTGGAGCCATCCTTAATCAGCTGATAGCTTGATTTACTTCCTTCAGCTTGATGGTTTTGTTCGGTTTTAAACTACAAGAAGCAAAACCATCATAGAGAGGATTTTTTTATTAAAACAATCTTATTAGTTTTCACAGAAATATAGTGCATGTTCGAGACAATCTGGTTAATTGGCTGACCAATTTTAATTGGCGGATATTAGCCATAAAATAAAATTTAAAAATTGTTGATTAGCTATACCTCCACATACCTGGTCACTTGTCAAATAGGAAAACAAAGATGCAGCAGCAGCTACTACAACCAGCTCACTGCAGTCCACAATTGTATTTGTTTTAGACGAGTATCCTCTTCTATATATTATTAACAAGTGGATTAGTAATTCTTCTAAGGATTTGTAACTATACATTTAAGTTAAACCATTATTGTTGTGTTTTGTGCTGCATAAATAAAGTGGCAGTGTATATCGACCATTGGCTGTCCTAATTTCTAAAGATCAACATCAGTCACACAAAATATCCGTCGACCTCTACTGGATGAGCAGTGGAGGTCGCCTGCCAACCACCAGGATGTGGCTCACACCACCACAAATATCTAAAAATCACTGCTTGCTGGACTTATTTTGAACTTATTTATTTTTTTACATTTTGCACAATTCCTATTTAAAATATCTAAATAAAAAGCAGCCTGTTGACACTTGGTGAAGGTGACTTGAAGAGGAGCTCATTGAAGCATCACACCGTCTGATACACCTGTAAACACCAGTCTAGCAGATCAAAAAAAAAAAAAAAACTCAAACTCACACCTGGGAGGGGCTCATCTGGAGGGAATAGGTTAGGAGAAAAAAGAAGCGATTAGCTGTGCTGTATAATGATAAAGAGGCAGCCTTGCACTGGTGTAAGCCTGTACACGTGGCAAACCAGTACACACGCACGCACACACACACACAGTAAACAGCGCCCAATGATGCAGGAAACACAACAACAAAGAGTTTAGACCAGCTTAAAACTTTCTGTCAATAACACTGGAAGGAGTTAAAACCTTAGCACCACAAATATAAGAAGATTTCTAGGCATAACAACTGTTAGTTTAATCAAGTCTGCTGTTGTTAAGTTACAGGATGTAAGTAAGGACTTGAGTACTTTTCTGTTCCAAGACTACTTTAAGATATAGTCAACATTTTATATATCAAGAATTTATAATGTGGTTAAAAGCAGCATCAGTGAATCAAAATACTACAAATGCTACTTGTAATATTTTATGATATTTACCCCTGCACTTGTCTGACATGAGATACACAATTTAAAACATTTGTTCTCAGTATATTTACAGGTGAACTGTAGTGTAACAGCATGCCTACAAAAAGAAGTACTCAATTACAAAAGAAAGATAAAAAGAAAAATCTATAAATGCTATTACGCAAAACAAGTGATTTAATACCTAGATGTTTTAGTTGCATTGGAATAAAGCAACCTTAAATTGATCCATGTTGTAAATTAATTCTTCACTGTAATACAAAGCAGATTAAAGTTTTATCCCCCCAAAAAAGCCTAATTATACCCATATGACTTTAAAATGTTGCTCATGTTGATAGTACATAAACCTGATAAGCTGAGAGCACAATGGTTGAGAAATAGGAAAACAGAACCGGAGTCTAAGTTTGTTTGTTTAACAGTCTTCTCTTAGGTCAGTGTGTTTGTCATGTGCTCGTACATGAAATTGTTTGTGGTCTTTTGACATGTGGAAAAAAAGAACATGGCATGAAATCAGACATCACGTGGCTGCAACACGGATAAAAAAAATAAATGACATAAAATCAGTAAGTCATTGGCACAGAGGTTACGTTCAGCAGGAAAGCTATGGTTTGCATATACTGACAAAGACAGCAATAAGTTTAACAGGAAAACAGCTGAGCGGAGCATAAAAAGCCTGACAGAGACGAGCTGACAACTGAAACTTCTGTTTATCTTTCAGATGTTTGCAAACCAGACGGAATCAAAGGACTCAGTATCTGTTTTTCCCCAATTCTACCCAGCACTTATCAAACGCTGACTTTTTATCTGCTCTTACAAACCACATTAACACAAATGCTCATAAAAAAAATGAATCTTAACATTGCACTTCAGAGCTCATTGAGTTATCAGATGGTTCGTCCAGGCTACAGCGAAGGGTCCCCACCAGACACTTCTCGCTGAGATGCATGTACACGACTTCCTCACATCACTCATTTCCTTCGCAATAAAAGATGACCATGTGGCGTCTTTTAAAATAGCACCCAACATGTTTCACAAGTGAATCATCTCCAGTTGGATGACACGTTTATGTAAGAGTGATTTTTTTAAATAATATTATTATTATTAGAAAAGGCACTGCTTGAGAAGCACAATTCTGGAAAAATACCAGATGGGTGGAGTTTTGACACAAATGTGATATATGAGCTCCCCTGTCAAAGAGCAATTTCACAACTATTCCACAAAAAATGCAAGCAACCATATCCAGAAAAGGCTGTTCTAGCCCATTTCATGAAAAAAAATATATAACCATAAGAATTAGGTGACACTAAATAAAAAAAACAGTTGATAATTTTTTACTTGACAACTTCAAACCTACACCGCCTTATCCAACATTTTCCCTCCAGCCACTGGCACTAGTTCCTCTTTCTCTGTTCTCTAACAATGACCCTATAAATAGAGAAAAATAACTCCTAGAATTTATCCAAAGCTGTGCTGAAATCTGACACAATATGAATAAATTGAAAGAATGCGTGTCCGGCTGTGTGTGCCTATTGATAGTTGATAAGCACCAGATGCCCTCCAGCCCAGTGGTGTTATACCACTCCGACAAAAAGAACTCATAGATACACAAGCTGTAAAATGTATTCCAACACTAAAATTTACTTAATTGAGACTATTATGGGGCATTAAATGCAGCAGTGAGTTTAAATCACTGTGTGAATACTAAGAAGCCTTTCACAGTGCTCGCGCTCAGCTTTTAGCTGCACTTAAAGTACTGCAAAGCTCTTTAAAGCGCATAAATGCAAAGTCAATCACACAAAGAATGAGAGCAAATACAAAAGCAAACAGAGAGGGAGTAAATCCTCAAGACGCACCTGGAGAAGCTGACAGGAAAATTTGCCAAAGCCACTGCAGACTGGAGGCCATCGCCGCTGCTCTGTATCCCAGATGACTCTCCGTATCTTTTCCCCCCTATCCAGCTCTCCCCAACCCCAGCCAGGTTTGTGTACGTGGCAAAAGGCTTCTGGTCTGGCAGGTTCACTGTGGATGGTTGACTGGCTCCATAGTTGTACGCAGGTCCAGCACCAACCCCCATGGGAGATGACATGGAGCCTACTCCTCCTCCATGGAGAGAACTCATGCCTCCCTGGAGACACTGTGACTGGCAGTAACCAGCACTGTCCTGCCTCTCCAGCTTGACCACGCTAGGAGTATGCATGTGGATGAAATCGGGATCCTTCTCCTCCTTGATGACAACACCGGAAAGCATGGATGAAGGCGCGTGTTGCTGGTGCTGAACCAGGTGCTGGGGATGCTGCTGTTGCTGCTCCATGCCATTTACACTGGTACAGTTTTCTCCATTACCCAGGAGGGGTTTTGTTTCCTTCTGCAAGCCACTGAGGGAACTGCCACCAAGGCTGTTTTCTTGTAGGATGTTATCCAAATGTGCCACCTCTGAATCCAACTCAAAAGAACTGATTTCTGGCAGCGAGCTTGAAAGGTCGAGGTCTTGCCAAATCTCGGCATCATCAATTAGGTGACTGCTGCTGCTATCCAAATTGCTAAGACCAGCACTTGTTTGTCCACCATAATTTCCCATGTCCTTATCCATGGAAAAGATCCCCTCTTGCTTGATCTGCTGGGGGAAAAGGTCTGGCAGAGGGAGGTTACCCAGCACAGAGTTTTCTGAGGTGGTGATGACAGATGTGGACGTTTGGTTGAGATCAGAAATGTTCTGGTTCAACAATGACAAACTGTCCCCGATGCTGAATATATCCTGTTCTTGTTTCTGCATTCTAATCATTTTACCCTCCTTATCGGACCCCTCACATGGGACATGAAAGATGCCACCAAAGTTCCCCTGGTCTTTGGTTCCGCTCTGTCCATTTGGGGCTAGCGTATTCTGGGTCAGATTCCCGGGACCGGGCAGATGCATTGTAGACTGGAGCAGGAAAGCAGACGTATCTTTGCCTAACTCAGGCGCTATCTCCCCAAATGTCAGGTTGTTGTTTTGATTACCGTTGTGCTTTGGTCCACCCTGATCCATTTCTTCATTCTGCGAAGGAAATTAACGACACAAGGGATGAGTCAAAGAAAGCATGCTACTTACAGAAAAGTATAGAATCAAAAATAAGAATGAAAAAGGTGGGAGAAATGTCAGGCAGAAGACAAAACCGGAAGGCTCACTGACACAGTGATCATTTACTGCAACGAAAAGCATCATGGGAGAGTTCAAAAGTAAAATATACTGCAGTAACCCTGCTACTCTCTTATCTACTTATCTTTAGGTTTGAAGAAATAACAACCGGATCAGCTATGCAGCCCTCCCTCTTTACAGAACTGGTACAACATGGCTGAGGCACAGACCATCCAAAGTTGGAGCACAAAATGGGACCTACATCCTCCACAGAACAGAAATGACTAACATGATCGTGTTCATTCTTTAGAGTCGAAATCTACTCTCGGTTTAAGAGTGGAGAAGCGTGAGACAAGCCCAGGCACAACTTGCTGTGCAAGTGAAACTGCTGGCAATCCCTCATACAGTAAGTATGTGTGCAACAACATGCATCTGTCGAAAGAGATTAACCCACTCAGAGGCCTCCGGGTGTTCGCTGCAGGCAACGGTGAGGGTCCATCTCCATTTCAGGGTAAAAACGCAAAGCAACAATTCAGTCAAAACTCTTCCACTTATTAAAGTAAAACATAGAAGTGTGATAGAACTATATTCCAGATGTGCCTATGCGTTAAAAAAGGGGATCTTTCATTGTTTTCGGCCATTTCATGCGCTAGATACCTACTAAACTAAAATAACCAACCAGGTTATGGTTGATCTGGATCAATCTTACAACTCTGTGTTTATGTTTCCTGTATTTGGTCAGAGAGTTACAGCATAGAGAAACCTACAGGAGTGCTTCGGCGTTCCCAGCTCGTCTGAATCCTATTAACGCAATCCCTGACGGAAAATATTAATAAATAGGATTTTTTTTTTTGGCCACGGGTTTTATTCATTTTCCACACCCATTGCTTACCCTATCAGGAGCTGAAGTAACCTATGAATGTCATTTTAAAGTGCGATTTATAAATAAAATAAAGACGTAAACAACAGCGAGGGCTGGTTTAAAAGTTAAAAAACAAAAAAGTTTGAGGTTTCCTGACTGTACTTTTCCACCGCTCCAGAATTAGTGCAACCTGTTGGCTGGAAAAGGAAACTGCAGCAGTTCACACGCCTTCAGCGTGACTAGCAGATAAAACAGTCGTGAAGTTTGTTCCCTCTTTAATCACTTAAAACTCCTGAATTAAATAAGTTCACCGAGTCTGTGTAAGGAGGTTTGTTTGTTTGTTTGTCTGTGCCACTCGGTGGCTGGCTGACAGCGCGCTCCACCGCGGACGCTCGTCGGCCTACTCGGCGGAACTACCAGTTTTCACTTTTTTTTTTGTTTGTTTTTATTTTTTTCTCCTCTCTTTCTCTCTCTGCACCAAGAAAATAAGTTGTTACACCTCGATTTAGTCCATACCTGTAGTGGTAAAAGCATACACTCCACCGGTTAGGTCATCTTCTGCGAGTCCAAGCAGTTGGGGGGTGGAAAAAAAAAACAAAACAACAACAGCAATAAAAATCTATATATTTATAAATAAATCTATATCCGCTGGATCAGGCTGTCAAAGGAGCCCCGCTTCTTGCACTAATGTTGCTGTGTGGTGAATTATCAGACGAATTCGTTGCCGTGCCTCCCTCTTTCTAGCAGGAAAACATTCTCCGCTATATTTCTAACTAAAGATCAACAACGTCGCCGCTGACGCTCGCCAGTTCCACCGTGTGTGTGTGTGTGTGCGCCCTTTCGCGGATCCGTCGACAACTTTTAATGCGCGTCGCCGGCAGGAGAGGAGGTGGGGGGGAGGGAGAGAGGAAAAAAACCCTCCAAAGTGGTCGGTCTGTCAGCTGCTCTGAATCTCCGGTTTAATCCGCGGCGAATCATAAAATTTGCGGCGAAACGATCGCCCTTTGCGCCATTAAACCCACGAGTACTTTTAAAGTTATATAAGACGGCCGCGGCGCTCTGCCCCACTCAGCTGCAAACTCGTCAGGCAGGGCGAGCGGTTAGCACAGTGGCAACAAGCTAACCGAAACGAAAAAGGCACTTCCGTGTTGGCATTTTCAAAATAAAAGCTGATTTAAATTTTACCTCGTCAGTTTACCATGAAATGCTTAGCACACATATATAAATATCTTGTTAAGCCACAAGTTCAGCAAAAACAGTTTTATATTTACATATATCTGCACATATTTTAGATTTCTTTGATAGAGGCGAAACGCGTACCTTTTATTTTGAAAGTACAAAGTTATGCTTTTGTTGTTCCGGTTTTCTCGAGAAACTTAACACTGCTGTTAGTTTGGCACTAGGCGGTGAACGCCCCTTTGCCCACTGAAACTCCGTCTGTTGCGGAATCTGTCAAAGTGTCACCTCTAAACTCTGAGCATAAAATTTCAAGAGACTATCAGTCGTAACGTAAGCTAATTTAGCCAGTAAGCAAACGAAGTGTCCTTTTTGGGGGGAGTCTAGGTATGAGCTAAGACGAGGGAGTTAGTTGTCCCTCAGATGAGATCATTCAGTGTAATTTTGTATTTCCTGTTTCACAATGTTGTCTTTTTTTTTTTTACAAAAATAAAAATCCACCAAAAAGCCCAGGCAGAAATGTGGTCCCAAATATTTTAGTTGTTTATCTTTTTGCAATGTAGAAATATACCTTTATATCCTGTTAATGTTTTTCTGAGATTATTTGCCTGCTGCTACTCAGAATCACGCTGGAATTAGGAGCCAAATAGCTTACAAAGAGTTGTTGCACAAAAAAAAAAAGAGTGAAACTTGACAAATAACTAGCTCCTTTATGTAAAGTTTAGAGGCAGCCTCCAAACTGAAGTCGATCACTTTCAGAGCGAGCGTGTTTTTCTCAAGATTTCAGCAAAGTAAAGTTCAAATTTGTGAGCTCACTAACTCTTTGCAAGAGTAGGGCGTGAGGGGTCAAAGGGCAGGTTGACAGCCCCTCTGGAAACCTGAAGCCTGAGCCTGATAGCTAATCTTACACACACGGTAAACTCCCTTCATGGGCAGCTGATGGGGATGGTTTCTAAAGGCGGATGTCTTTTTTTTTTTAAATAAATGTCTCATTTATTAAACTAGGGAGTGGTAAAATTGTTCTTGGCACTAAGAGGTGACCAGTCCTTGAGTATTGAGGGAAGTGGTTCTAATTGAGCTAAATAGTTTCAAGAGAGGGACGTTTTTCTGTGCTATAAACATACTTTATTTCAGCAAGACATCAAGCTGGTCGAAAGTTCTCTAATCTTCTTTGAGTAATTAAAAAAAGAAGTCCACAAATAAGAACCTAGTGGGTATTGAGAGTTGGTTACTTCCACTACACAATGGCTTAAGTCGCTAATTTATTTTCCTGAAGCCCCATCAGTGGGCCAGAGGGATGACTCATTTAAATTCTGAAAGCGTTACAGACACCCCAAAAATGGATGGGGAAGATGTGAACCAACAGCCAGGAAAAGAAAGGTAAAGAGGCAGGGGTGGGTGTATGGGAGGGAGTTGGGGGCAGCAGGTGTGGTCCTCCATCTGAGTCGTCCGATTAGAAGGAACAGAATGTGTCCTGGGCATGTAAATGTCTTATTAAAAGCCAGTGTGGCTGGATAGAAGCAGAAGCTCCCAAGGGCCTGAGAAAACCACACTGTTCTCAAAACATCACAGGGAACACTGTGAGGTTTTAATGCTGGGTAACAATGGGTGATCCTACTTACCAATAAATAATCAAAACATTGGACATGCCGTGCTCCATGTATGTGTGGCTGGGAATTAATGGAGAATTATGCTGCTGTGGCTCAGTCAAATTCAGCGACTTGAGTGAGAGCACTGCTGTAGAGACGTCAACTTGTGAATTTTTATTGATTGCACTCACATGTGCTGGTGCAAAAAAAAAAAAAGGTGACCAGATGTTTTTTATCTTAAAAAACATCCAACGTTGCTTGTTTAAACTGTGGAGGCCGCAATAGTTGACCTCCCCCAAGGAGGTATATGTTTTCAGTAGCATTTGTTTGTCTGTGCAAAAGATTACTCAAAAAGTAATAAACAGATTTTGATGAAATTTTCAGGAAAAGTTAAGGTCATCATAAAGAACAAATTGCTCATTTTTTGTGGTGATCAGGATTACAATCCGGCTCCTGCAATGTTTTAATGACCCTATGGCCCAGGTGTGGGTTTGCTCTCTTGGAGTTGTGATTACATCAATGATGTCGTCACATGAAGATGATGAAGTCACAAGGAATGGTTTTAAAGGTTAAAAAGAAGTGTTTTAAGTATCAAAATCAATCCATTCTTGAAAAACTGTGTCATTTAGTGAAAAACAAGGCTTTGACATGATCAGTACAGATTGAGTTTATTCACAAAGGTAAGTAAGTATTGCAGTTAAGTGACCTCTTCACGGTGATTGTCTTTGACATAAAGGATTCTGAAAAGCTTAGCATGGCATTTAACTATTTCCCAGAAGGCAGCAGATTAGGTGAATTTTTCCAAGCCTGCAAACATTTCTGTGTTTACTTACATACTTTTTCTAGATGTATGAAAGTTAACATACAAAATATAAACAAAATATTAATTTCAACAGAATAGAAAAATGATTTTTTTTTTCTCAATCCAGTTAAAGTTTTCAAAATTCTTTGCACTGACATTTATACAGCAGGACTCAGCTAAAGCAGTTATCTCAGACAGGAGGTTTTATAAGGAAGGAATAATTTTTTTAAGACTCAAGAAAAGAAAGGAAATCATGTTTATTTAAAGGCTAAGCAGCTAATTTAAACCCAATGGATTTTCTTATCTAAGACAAGGAGTAACCCTTGGCACAACGGTGAATTGGAAACATCAAACAGCGGAAGGTTGGAGTTG
Source organism: Kryptolebias marmoratus (assembly GCF_001649575.2). Classification (NCBI taxonomy): domain Eukaryota; kingdom Metazoa; phylum Chordata; class Actinopteri; order Cyprinodontiformes; family Rivulidae; genus Kryptolebias; species Kryptolebias marmoratus. Next base: position 7,871,999 of record NC_051442.1, read on the forward strand.
ACACTATAAGCAGTTGAATACTGAGTGCAAACAAGTCCTCAGTGTGTGTGACGTGTGTGTTGTCCGAAAACAACAACAGCAAAAGCAGACAGTCAGTGGATCCAGCATGAACACTTTCAAACCGATATGAAACAAAACTCACGCTTCTTATTTTACCATAAAACAAAAACGTAAACACATTAATGAAAACTGTATACACCCCTCCCCCTCCCCCCAAAACCTCCAAAACAAACAAACAAACAAAAAAATTAATTATTATGAAAAGCTAAGATATTAGATAAATGAAGGTGTGCCATGTAAAAAAGGGGTGTCACATAGTTTGAGCAATGATAGAGAATATACTTTTAGGTAATATATGTATATATATATGTACCTTGATCTTATCTGGAAAATACATACTAGGTACTTGGTATGTACTTAGTATGTATTATGCATTATGTATTATGCAAGTACAAGGTACATATATAAACAACTAACTGATATGTTGGATAACCTAATACCACTAGGGAACAGTCTTATTTAAAATCACACAAATAAACTGGATTCTTGCCTGATTCAATTCTTTGTCTCTTTGCATTTTTGTCTGTTTTTTTCTTAAGCTCTCTCACTCTCCCTTTGTTGCAAAAAATGTCAAAGCACAAATCCCCACGTCGAAGGCAAAATCCTCTTGTAATGAGTTTAAAAAAATCAAAGTAAAAAGATTTAGATACCTAATTTAAGTATCTGTGTTACGAAAAGAAAGGAGTGAGGCCACCATTTTAAGTCAACTGACCAGTGACCTTTGGATTCAACAGCTGACGAGGCAATATGATCTATTAGCGGCAGCATGAGGCTTTAGAAGAGATCAGCTTTACAACCATCCAATTAGCTGCCTAAAAAATAGCTGCAGAATCAACTGCTTTACCACCAATCTGGTGATCACTATTTTTATGTCATTTTCATAAAAATGTGCTACTTTATTCCCAGACTTCTAGAAAACAGGGATTGTGTTAAGATGGGACTCACAAGGATGTTTTAACTGAGATAATTTCATTTTAAACTGTCAACATGTAATTTTGGGAACAGTGCAGCAGTTTTAATTGACCCCAAACTCCTTAACTAATGGAGTCAACTCTGTCTCTCTGTTAGCAGAATATCTCTTAATCCCAGGACAAATTTTTATTAAAGTCTCAAAAGCATAAGCATTGGTTGTACATCTTGAGCTTATAAACTCAGTTTAAGATGGCCACCATAGCTAATCAACCTTAGAAAACAGTCAGTTTTACAGATATTGAGCTAAAGTTTGGTAGGTGAGAGTACTCCAACACATATTTTGAGCACTATAGACTTGTTTTAAACTTTGGCATTAACATTTCAACTCTACTCTTCTGTCAATTAACAAAATATTGCATGAATTACTGAATGGAGTTCAATAAAAGTTTCAGAAAGTAATCAGTGGATGTACATCTTAAACTCATTAACTTTTGGACTCAACCAGATTCATGATGCCCGTCACGACTAATTAATTAATTCTTGACAAGCACAGAAGTGGCTTTAACTCAGTCAATTTTACAGATATTGACCCAAGTCTTCTAAATTCTCTGAATGTGTTCTGAATGGACGTTTCCTCAACCCATATATTCACACCTGTATTCAGTCAGTTGCAATCTGATCGCCCTGGACAGATGTTGGTGGCAGGTCTGAATGGATCCTTACACTCATGTCCTTAAACAGGAGATAACAATATACTACCAGGTCCTACCAGGTCACACAAAGCCTCGAACAGCCTTAAGTAGCCAAAGAGCACTACACAATCACCAAAACCTCTGAAAGATGAGTTAGAAAATAATGTATGAGCCTTAATGAACCACAATCAGATGCAAAAAGAGACACAAGGCTACACAACAGATACAGATAGGGGAAATAAGATAAGCTGCATTTCCTGAATGACTTAGATTTCAATCAAAAACATCAATAGTGAAGAAACATCAGTTAGAGAAAAGAGGAAAATCCTTTAACTGCTGACGGTTCAGTGAGATAGAACGTGTGAGACTGATTTAAAACTTTCAAGGTTGCTTCAGGTAACAGATCTCGCTGTCAAAACAAAGGACTTGAAGAGTTGCTCTTCATGTCTTAAATTAGTACATCCAGCTGGTGAACTCAGTGCATGGTGGGAGGGAGGTCAGCTCAGGTGGAGGCACTGTTTACATTGTTCTTGAGCAAACCAGAGTTTACAGTGATGGTGCAACTTTTATTTTTTCAGATTTTTCTGGTCAGCCAAAGGAAGAGACATTTCAAAGGAGCAGAAACGCAACGTCACCGGCTGAAAGAAGAGCAATTTTCACTTTCAGTGCGCATTGCACATCTCTTTTACACCAATTACAGTTTCTGACAATAAATAGAAACCTCTGTTGACGGCGTTCCCGGTAAGAGCTCAAGTGATGAGTGTTTTCTCTACTGTCTATAGGACAATAAACCAAAGTTTCGGAAACAAGGGCACAAAGGAATGGTATGTTCTACATATGACTATAGATTTATGCATAACGAGAGTTGCTTCTGGCAACAGGAGATTTTCTGTTTGTCTTGCACTTTGTGCCAGTTCTGACATTTAACATGACCATTTCCAGACTTAAAGGCCTAGCATGCTGGCTGCTGTCTTTTATGTCAGTGTTTTAAACTAAGATCATATTATCATGAGAGTGACTGAGTTATATCTGTTCTGATCAAACCCTATAAATGACAATATGTACCCCCATATATGTGAACTTTACACTTTGCTTATGCCTCTCTTCCTCCTTAAAGGACAGTACATCCTGCCACGTGATCAAATTAAAGATCAAAATGAGTCTTGTGTAATTACCACTCTATAAACATCCAAAGGGGAAACACAGTCAACTGCCACCACCGCTGCTGCACTTTCAAACCAGTTAGGACAGTTGAGTAAGGTGTGGGTGCTGTAGTTTCCCCTCTGGGTATGCTGTTGTCTCTGAAACTTAAAGCAACATATGGACTCTGTTGGGTCACATTGTCAACTAAATTATTAATATACAAAGTAGGAAAGAAAAGCAACGCAGCAAAAACATAAATAAATAAACTTGTGAGTGTGTTCCATACATGATCTTTAATAATGTGTTAAAAAAGGGAAGTTATAGAATTAATCAGTCTGACAGATCTATAGCTCATACTTTCTATCAAAAAACAAACAAACAAAAAAAACACTAAACCCTTCACATCCCATAACACCTTAATAAAGCAAGCACAGCACCTATATTTGATGTTAATTTGAATAAATTTCATACTTAACCGTTTCACACACTTAATGTGCATGTTGTATGTAAAACACAACGAAAACGAAGTCTTTAGAGGATCATTTAAAAGCAAACAGAAGCTACGTTGTTTGTTTTGGCTCAGTTTTCTGCAGTGGGAATAATGGAGTGCAGTTTTTTGTTCAAACCGGTTATCTGACCCTCAAAGTTGTAGCTTAAAGAGTCACATGATCTGCAGTAAATGAAATGACGACTCCTCATGTCACCCTAACCTCCTTTAAAATTCTTTGTCAAAGAATGACTCTTCTGTAATGTTACACTGAATGTTTTTTTTTGGATCGGATATCCTGTTTAGGTTCTTTAGAGTAGCCAAACAAGATATTCATTTTAGCTAAAATTGATGACCCATTCCTCCTTTAAACTAAAGCTGCTAATCCCTGAACAAATTTACCCTTTTACAATGCTTTTACTATACCAGCACTAAAACAAAACTATCCACTTTGGCATTGAAAAAAAAGCAGAATGGTCAGTACAGCCCAAGGCAACTTTTGTGTTTGACGTGTCAACAGTCAGATCTGCACAAAAGGCCACTATCTACTGAAGTCAGACCAACTTTCAGGCCTCTCTCTTTCTGTTGGAAAACATTGGCTTCTGTGTCAGTTTGCAAATTATTTTTTAAACAATAAACATTCCTGACCATCTGGATAGAAATGAAAGGTTTTAACTGAGCTAGAAAATTTAGCATTTTCTGATCAAATGTAGTGTGAATGCTGAATGTAACCAACAGCTACAATTTGCAAAACAGTAGCTAAATGTAGCAAAAAAAAAAAAGTATACAAAAAAGTATTTAAAAAGTATAAAAGTTACATATAGTAAAAGTCATAGCACACTATGCCCTGGTAAAATTGACATTTTATGAATGGTTAAAATAATACAAAGTATGCAAAAGTAGTTTGATTGCAAAACAAAACAAAAATTAACTAAACATACAGAAGAAATTATAAACAAGAAAACAATAGTGTGAATGTTGAATCAGCATTCACGCAATCAAAAAATACAGAACACTACCATTATAATACGCAAAGTCGATATTATATGTGGTAGATTTTATTATTTGAGCACTTTGCCTGTCTGAAGTGAGGTAAGGCTGTAGTTGTCATCATGACCACAAGGGGACTTGGAGGCCCTGAGCAGACAGAAGTCATGAGGCCAGAGCTCAGACATGAGCATGCAGCATAAATTAATTCTGCTGCACTTGTAATCCCAGTGCAAGACATTTTCAACAAGAAGAATAAAATCTTTATTATGAACACAGTCTTAGCTGTGACTTTACAATTACAGCCTTTCAAATTAAAATAATGACCTTTATGAGTTATTGCTTTGAGTCATCAAGCCGCCTCGGCTGTCACTTGAATTTGGCATGCCAAATGATGTACGGTTAGGCTATGTGTAAAGTTTTAAAATGGCTTACAGGTACATTTACATTCGTTTATATTTACATTGTTTGCATTTGTGTTATCTTTTGGCTCTGACCATACTCTAAAGTAACTGCAGTCAGATACATTTTACTAAAGCAAGCTGGAATAATACAGCAGCAGCTGTACACACACTCCGACCACAGCCAGCACTGTTCTTTAACTCAAAATAAATAGCATTTCTCACTCAGTATATACGGAAGTAAGGTCATTCTAACACATTCTTTGAAGGCAACATGCAAATATAAAACCCTTGTAATCCAGCGAAGGAATTTGGTTTTAAATTGAGAAAAGGATGAACTCATGTGACCTGGAAGAGGTCGTTTTGGAACTTGTGCTCAGTCTCACAGCTGGGAAATACTGTATTTCTTCTGTTCTTTTCAGAAAACAAAGCGTCCAAGGTTGTACCCTTGTTGCTCCCACTGGAGTGACTGTTTTAAGCAATCTAATCTCATGAATGATTGAAGTACGAGGTCCTGCAGCCGCACGACTGAATCCGCTAATGAGCTACTATTGATCCATAACAATTAAGAAGGGCATTTCAGTTTTCTCTCTTTGAACAAATTGTTTTTGAAGACCAGTTTGCACTGTTGCGTGCTGTCCAGGATGTGTGCCCTCCACCCCCACCCCCCATCTCCAGTTAACAGCTGGAGATAAGCACCAACATGTGATCCTGAACAGGATTAGGCAGGGACAGAAAATCAGCGAAAAAGCCCCAAAATTGATGTTATTTTTTAGGGGCAGCATTTCATGGTGGAAAGAAAAGCACTTTTAATTTTTAGAATTAATTATAAGGTTTCATTGGTAACCTATAAGACCCAAGCAGTCTTGCACCAAAACACAGTGTATTACCAACCTTTTACATCTTGAGATCCTCGGCTGGCACTTTGTACCATTCCAAAATACTACCTAAAGACCACAGGCAACCATGCCTTCTCTATTAGGGTCCCTTTTCTTTCGATCAGCTTCACCCAACCCCCTAAAAAGATCAAACTGGATAATTTCTCTGTCCTCTTTTAAAATATTTGTAAAAGTCTATCTGTATGAATCTGTGACTTCTAATTTTTAAACTCTACATCTACATGTACATTATTTTTATTTGTTATTACTTTCTTTGTTTTTCTTTTATCTTTTATCATTCTGAATGTTTTGTTTCACATTAACGGCAGTATTGTTTTTATTGAAGGCAAACTTTAAATCCCTTTCAGAGATGCTGAACATCACATTGATGGTCGTCAGCTCCCTTTAGGAGCAGGGTCCCTCCATTAGGGGGCGATTTTATGTCATTTGACGTATTGACCATTTCTGAAGCTCTAATTGTGCGCTGCCTTTTTATTTATAAGGAAGGAAAGAGGGGAGCACCGTGGAGCTCAATTAGTGAGTGAGTAAAGAAGCCGAACCTATAGGGTGTTTAATATCATGACGGTGACTTTTTTTAGCGTGATTAAATCACCATGGGAACAAAAACTCCTAACCTGCTTCATATGTGCTCTGTTTTGAGGAGTTTTTTTTAAAAAAACACCACCTTTCCATTCTAGTATGTTTTACATTATGCCCTTGAGCCAAACCTCATGTTGCTACAGCAACCTTCATGCAGTCTGGGTTTTATTTTATTTCATTTCATTTTTCTTGTGATTCTAATTTAGGCCTACTGCTAAATCAGGCAATACAATACAAGAACTAAAGACCTAGCATTACTTGAAGGAATGCATATTGCCCGCTACTTTCTTACCAGAGATTTCAACTGAGATTATCTTCTGTTGAGGAGGGATGGTGTCAGAGCTGTTTTGGGCAGACCTATGGCTGTGGCAGCCATCTTGAAATGGACTGACTTTAAAAGTTGTGCAGCCAGTAATCACTCTCTGAGAGTTTCACTGAAATCTGTAAGGTGGTTCATGAGATATTTTGCTAACAGTACAGACAAATGAACACAGACATGGGCAAAAAATTATCGCTCTGCCGATAAATAGTCTTTTTAACTTTAATACAGAAAGAAATTGAATAAGCAAAACCTTTGCTCTGATTTAGTCAACAACTTTTATTTCTCATCGTATCACATCTATTTCCTGACAGCTAATTTTCAACTAAAATAGAGTCAGTGTGTGAGTTATTTTAGTCACCCAAAGCATCTTTTATAAAAAGAAAAAAAAAAAAAATCCAAATTTCGTACAAACATATAATCAGAATGCTCCGCTCTTTTTATTTCAACACTCCTATCTCATATCTGCAAACCTCACTGGAGGTTTTTCCCCTTATTTTGTTTTCTCTGGGTTTAGCCAGCTGTTGTTTTCACAGCGGATATGCTGAGAACAGATGTTCTATTTAACAGCCTGACTCACTTACCTGGCAATCAGAGAGGCAGAGAGACAGACCCCACGCTCTGCTTTCTTTTATGGAAGAGTAAAAAAAAAAAGAAGAGGGAGATGGGATCAGGTAACAAATCCTCCGATTTATGTAAATGGATTATGGAGGTTTGACAGCCGCTAAGTCTAAAAAAAGTCAGACTTAAAAAAAAAAAAAAAGACACCAACAGATATCTCAGAAAAGGATGAATTTGTTAGAAAGCACATAAACCGTTTTACACATTTTTAGCCAAAGATAAAGTTAATTAAATTACTGGCAATTTTACCAGCTCTTTCAGAAAAGTGTCAATTTATTTAAATGCTGTTTCTAAAGTCACTTCTTTACTCATCTGAATGGGTCATTTTAAAAGGGAAACAGTATTTTCTGTGCAAAATTTTATACTTGATACATTTTTATCACCTGCTACAGATAAGTGAACGTGGGCAATAATGTTTTTTTTGATTGTGTGTGTTTGTGACTGTCTTTTAACAAACTATCTCAGGAACCACTGGACTAATTTGAATGAAACTTGCAAAAAGTAATATTGAATATACATGTACAAATGATTAACATTTGGAGTCACCATTACCAAGATGGCTGCCACAGCCAACGGACTTTCAAAAATACAAAATCAGCTATAATTTGTTCAGTTTTATAGATATTGTGTGAAAACTTGGTGTGATTGTCGCTGAAAGTCAGTCACAATAAAAAGTTTGTTTGCTGTTTATTGTGTGACATCTTTGCCTAAAACATCAGCATCAGCTGTTGGAGTCAACTCTGTTTGGTAACAAAATATCTTGTGATCCATTCGACAAATTTCCATAAAACTCTCAGAAATTAATCACTGGATAGCCCTCTACAACTGATGAACTTTTGGAATCAGTGCAATTGAAGGAGGCCACCACAGCTGATCAACATTAGCTAACATAAAAATGTCTCTAACTCAGTCAATTTTACAGATATTGAGCTAAGTTTGGGTGTGTTAGTAGCTGGCAGCCATTCATAACGCTAAGTCCATGTGCTCAAAGATCTTATGAGAGCATGTGAGATATTACATTCATTTCAATGTATGACAAAAAATATATAACTCTGTCATTTCTCAACGTAACATAATCTTAAATTATATAATTTACATTTATAATCTTGATATGCGTTGCTTCAAGGAATGTCGGACCTTTAATTAGACACAGTATTGTTAAATGCATTTAAATGGATTGTTATAAATGGATTTAGCAAAACTGAGACAGTGCAACTGCTGTCACTTGTTTACTAATATTAAGAAAACTAACTGGAAGTGGCAATTATCTCATGATAATCAGATTTGGAAGCAAATCTAAATAAGACAATTTTGCAAACAGGGAATCTTTTTGGCTTTCACTTATTATGGCACTTGCTTCAGTGCATCTTTGGATTAACAATGAGGACCTTAAAAGCCAAAAAAGTAACTTGTAGCCATGACAACATAATAAGTGTACTTATTATTATTATTATGGTCTCCTCGGCCTTCAGTCAGGTGTGAGACTGAGAACAATAACATGTGGTATGAGTAAAAGAGTGGTTTGAGGAGCAGCTGACATGGCTTTTCAACCATCAGAAATAACAAACCCAAGATCCAAACAAGGTGATTGTCTGTCATGTGTGGTCACTGCGCTCTCTGAGATGACAAAACGAAGGACCGAATGAAAGAAAACTCTCATCCTCTCACACGTCCTTTCTTTTTTCATCGCTTCAGTGTTTGTTGAATTACACGAGTAGATTTTTGTGCTCATTTCTATTAGTTTGCAGCTCTCGTCGCACACAGCTCATTTTTCTGCTGGCAAAGCTGTCACTATGGATACAGGCTGTGTTGTGACCTTTCAAGGTCAACCTGTGATGTGCTAAGTGCTCGGTCTACACTGCGCACTGAGGATGTAGCTTAGTGCATGGCTGTGTTCACACAAAAGAAAGAAACACACCCACGTGACTGCTACACACACACACAATTTAAAAGAACAGGCCAGGCCTCAACCTCATTTTAGCTGTGCTTAAAAATCAGATCAGTGTTAACCTGTATGCTGAAATGCTTCTAGTTATATATCATATGGAACATAAAAAAGGGGCTGGAGGAATGAAAAGATGAATAAAAATGAGCGATTTTGCATCAAAATAGAAAAAAATGGCAGTAAATTTCAACTAATCAAGCCACATTCTGTTAGCGGTTCTTATCTCAGCTCCATGGATCCTAAAAGAACTTGTGATTTGACACACACAAAAGAAATCTATATATAAATAAAAATCAGGAATTCGGTGAGAAGGAGATGAAAGGAAGTTGACCTGCTGTTAGAAAATAGTGAGAAAGACAGAAGTCAATACTTCTACCTGGAGGGATGGAGGGATGCTGGGTCGATTGCTCACCATCTGCTGATTTAAAGCACAAACACAAATGCACTCAAAAGCATCCTTATCCCCTGTAGACACTGTTCCTTCAGGTTCAAATTTTGTTTTATTATATCATATTATAAGAAAAGCCAGACTAATGTTCATAAAGATGCTTTAAAATAAAAAAAGGCTGGAGGAATGAAAAGAGGAAAAAAGTAAAGATTTTACTTCAAAATGATACAAAATAGTATATCATGTAAAATGTTAGAATGTCATACATTTTATTTTTGTTTTTAACTACAAACATGAACTAGAAATTGAGTTTTTATTGTGAGAGGACCACACTTAACTCCTCAACCTTCACAGACGGAGACTGCGTTGTTTTGTAACAAAGCAGATCATTTCTCTGTTGGTCTACGACACGAACGGTATCGGGCTCCATGAAAACAGGCAGTTTATTTCACTGAAATAGGAAGAGGTTTTTAGTATGTCTTGGTTCGAACCTGGAAGTACACAGAGTACGCACTAATCCCAGGGGAAATAAGTGCAGTATACAAACACCAGAGACACTGACATAAATTTACAACAGTGTGAGGCAGCAGTGACACAAAAACAAAATGGCACAATAAGCAGCTCCCCTGAAATATCATTAACTTCTAATTTAAGTGTAAATCTAATATTTAACTTTGACAATGATATTTATTTTTAATCGGCTTCCTTTCATTTCTGTCACATGAGTAAATAACGTTCAGTTGTTGACAGGTTACCATGGTGATTACCCTCCAGAGATTGGATGATCTATGCTTTTTATTGCTTCTGAGAAAATACAAGTTGATTTTTATTCACTCTGAAGTGTGTAGAGTTACACTTCTCAGAACAATATGTGTAATGAGACTTTCAGAAAACACGCCGAGTTCTCAATAAGTTGTGAGATGACAGTGACCTGCTACTTTTTTTTTTCCTGTTGGCTTACATCTGTGTGATAAGCTTTATTGATGCTATCACAGATGTAAATTCTCCCCATCATGTACTGTATGCAGCAGTGTATGTCAGTGCAGCTGCTTTGATTAATAATGTGCCAAATAGTCTTCCTCAGCATTCAAGATTTCCAACCATATTTTTTTTCAAACCATTAAACAGTTTTCAGTTTCATCTCAGTCCATCTTTATGAGCTTGAACAGAGAAGCAGTGGTAGTTCTGTGTGAATTTGGATTTGCACTGAGTTGTAGCTCACATTCTCCAGATTCTTTCCAGACAATAACAATGTGATGAAAGAAAATCTTTACATTTTTTCAGACATATTTTTTAAACTATTTTTCAAAATTTTCAGGGTGGTTAACCCCTTCACATCTTTAGTGCAAGAGGAGAACTACGCAAATTAACAAAATGAACACCTAAAAAAAAATTATCTGAAAAGTATTTTCATTATTTAGTCAGAAAAATGTCCCATTAGTTTATATGGAGGAGTGGGACTTTCAACTTGTGCTGCAGCCAACCACTAGGGGGCACTCGTCCGTTGTGGCATTAACTTCTTTTAATGAAACTTCCAGGAAATAACCGTGGGATCTAAATCTACATTAGCTAATACAAAAATGTAAACAACCCAGGTTTTACAGGTTATTAAACTAAAATTAGGTGTGGTAGTAGGTGAAAGTCATTCACAACACATGACATGACATCTCATGACCACCTGAGACTGGACATAATGTTCTTTTTTCAATGTTTGACGTATCCTAACATGACTTCAGTCTAAAACTCTGACATGAAAGACGGTGGGTGATAGGCATTCCCTTATCTTTTTATGTCTTTATTTTTCAGTCATTTTTTCCCGTCATTTGTTAATTCTTGCAGACCATCCTCTGTGGTTCAGGTTTTACTCTTCATTTAGTTATTTTACATTTACATCAAAGCTTACATTCGATGCTAGGAGGATGAGAGGCAGCTGAATGAGTTCAGTGTTAAACTTTAACTGAAGCACATTAAACAGGAAGTTATTGAAACTGCTGTGAATGGCTTCAAATAGTAATCTGTGCATTTGTTATGAGCCATCAGGCATGTTTGAAATAAAAACAAAAGCTCTTTAGAATTGCCCATCTTCCTCTTTGTTCCCTTTGAATTATCATTATGTAAAATGTTTTAGAAACAGAATATTGCAGCTTTAAGAACACCAACAAGGTGCAGCCAAACTCAATTTTAATAATAATGTGTCAAACCCCATTTTTTAGTTTTTTTTTCTGTTGCATTTCGTTAGTACATATCTGATATAGTAGGAAAAATGTCTATAAAAAGAAGATTTATGCAGAAGGGAGAGGTAATGGTGGGCTCACAGAACTGGCTGACTCACACATGCACACATCAAAACTGGAAAGCAGCATTGAGGGAAAATGGTGATGTAATGAGTCCCGCTGTAGCAGACCTACACCAGCAGATACTTTACAACTTGGAATTCATCACAGACAGAAATACTTCTTATGTTCAGTCAAGCCAGTAAATTCTCACACCCTTCACGTTTGATGCTATGGATTAACAAACAAGATTATACGTCTTTAAGTTGTATTTCTTCACGTAATCTAAAATATCCTAACAGTCTATATTTATTAGACATTAAAAATTCATTCATTCCTTTCATCAGCTTATCTAAAATTGGGTTGTGGAGGTAACAGGAACAAGAGGGAAACCCAGACATCCCTCTACCCCAGTGACATTCTCCAGCTCCTCCTGAGGATCCCAATGTATAGCCAGAGAGAATAAAGTGCCTATTAAAAGTATTCATCCTTATGGGTGTTTTATGCTTTTGTTGCTGTCACGAAATAATTATAATAGATATAAATAAGCCTTCTTTACAAAAAGTAAAAAAAAAAAAAGTTTTTTGTGCAAGTTTGTTCGCTGTGGTGACCTCTGCAGAAGGGAGGAGCCAAAAGAACGACGACATGTAATATAAAAGAAGTGATTGCATAAATGTTCACCCTTTAAAGTGACTGACTGTCCTAATTCAATTCAGAGAAATAATGATTAAAAAGTACAAGTAAAGGGATGGATGTGAAAGGATTTCCAAGGCCCTAAAAATCCCTCAGTATTTTGCTAAATCCATCATTAAGAAGTGGAAGGAATATAGGACATGTGTCAGTCTACCAAGAGAAGGCCGTCCTCACAAACTGAGTGAGCGTGAAGAAGGAGAATAGGGAGACAGGTCACGAAGACACCTGTGAGCACTCTGAAGGAGTTTGAACTTTCAGGGTTTGGCCAAAAAGGCCAAAACACCTTCATTTTCAACATAAGATAATCTTACTTTAAAAGTAGCAGTAATATGTAATCCTTCAAGGAATGCTTGGCCTTTAATTCTTTGGTGTTTTGGACCTCGAGGCTACTGTACAAATCAATATGACTCTTGCTGTATGTTTGACTTATTGACCATATTCAGAGACAAAAGAACAAATAGCAGCAGCCACCTCAACATCAAACACTAGAGTCAGTCTTCAATAACACAAACACTGCCTAAAACCTGAAAATAATGTACAATTGTGTCAAAAAGAATTCAGTGAAAGCCTTCCGTGCAGTGACAAATTGCTTCCTAAATTAGTTGTCAATAAGCAGTAATGAATGCGGAGACGAAGTGGGCGTATAGACAAATAAAGAACTGAGGACAGGAGGAAGATTAAAGACTCGTTCCAGTTCAAATGAATGTTTCTCAGAGTGGGAGAACATTAAGGGCCATCAAGGCTAGAACAAACGAATATAAATCACAAGTAACAGCACATAGGCAGACATATCCACACGAATAAAACAAATAGTTTAAAGTAATGAAAAGTACAACGATTGAGCAATAGCACTTTTAAAAATGACAATCAGAGATAAATGTTTTTTTTAATACTTATAAAACCAGATGCTGCCTAAATAATGAACAGTTAGTAAGGTTAGCTAGTTCAGAACAAATATGTAATTGAGTAACTTCAATCATATATGCTGTACTGTAAGAAAACCCTGAAATGACTGTATTTGAATTTGAATCTGGATCTGACCTGGATTTATGATTTGGACCTTGAATAGAAATAGAAATAAACCAAAGTGAATTAAATATTTTGCTAACAGACAAACAGGTTTGACACCAACAGTTAGATATTGCACAATGTGTAGCACTTAGAGTGAGTGTTGGAGCTAATGCTCAGCTACTACCTCACCAAACTTTAGCCTAATATCTGCAAAATCAGCTGAGTAAAAGTAATTTCTGTATCTGCCATGGTTGACCTCAAAGGTTAATCAGTTGTAGATGTCCACCCAAAGATTGACATGAGTGGTTCTTGAGATATTTTGCTAACATGACAGACAAACGCACACACAAACATGGGTTAAGACTTTATTGCTCCTTTGCCTTCAGCAGCGGGTGATAATTTACAGATACTGAATGTTCAAAACGAAAAACAAATACCATTTTTAAAATACAAACACCATACAGAGTAAAGACTCTTTCCTTATGTGACCTTTACTCAGAACTGTTCCCATAAACATTTTAGCCTCATCTGTCCCCTTTTTTTATCATTTATGTAACTGAGAAGTCATCCTCAACCAGAGGTTTCATTACCTGGCTAATTGCTGCACTAATAAGAGTCTTGTTTATCTTGGAGGAGTAATTTGATGTGTCATTTAGCTTTAATTAGGCCCATGGTGTTTTAATGCAACATTAGGATGCAGACAGAGAGAATGTTCCCATGCCTACTCCAGGTTGGACACATCTATTATGAAGGAGCCATTACACAATTTTCCCCAAGATGGACTGATGAGTGCTTCTATTCTGAAAGATAAGAGGAGAAAAACATACAGTGAAACTTAGTACATGGACAACATTATGTGGTCATCATTATGGCTCAGTATCAAACTCAGTATTTGTCAAGTACATACCCACTCAGAGTAATTTGATAAACAGTGAGATTTAAATCTGTTCATTTAGTGATACAAATTCAACTGAAATGTAACTCCTGCTAATAAATAGTTACATAAAGATGTAATAAATATTCTTTCTTTTGGTTCGTGAGGAGTAATTATTGCTGAAGACAAAAGGGTGCATCTGTGTGTTCATTTGTCTGTAGCAGTAGAAAATGTCTCATGGCTCACTGAACGGATTTTGAAAAAAATTTCAGAAAGTAATTGTTCTGTTGACATCTACCTGATTCAAGATGGCCGACACGGCAAAGCAATCTGAGCAAACACACAAAAATCTATAACTCAGTCAACTGGACAGATGTTGAAGTAAAATTTGGTGTTAGTAGCTGAGACTGATCCCCAATTCATACTCTGAGCTCTTATTGATCACTTCAAATCTGTGTTTTAAACTTTGTCTTTAACTGTGGCTGTTTGTTAGCAAAAACCTTATGAACCACTGAATGGATTTTAATTAAACTTTCAGGAATAGTTTTTGAATTTCCATCTACAATTGTTTACCTTTTTAAGCCAACCAAATTCAAGATGGCCTCTACAGCCAACTGACTTAGGAAACACAAAAATGGCAATAACTCAGCCAATTTTACAGATTTTGCATGGTTGTAGATGAGAGTCATTCACAGCACGATCCAACTGCCAACAGATCATGCAATGTCACAATTTTTAACTGAAATGGCTAAAACTCTGTCATTTCTCAACTTAAGATTACCTTACTCTAAAACTTTAGCATAAAAGGTTGTGATAAGAACATATCTTCAAGAAAGCTAGGCGTTTGCAGGTGCGATGTAAAAGTGAATGGCCTAAATTGAGCACAACTTTAAACAGAACGTTAGATAACCATGGAGAACAGACAATGTACTTTTGTTTTCTGGGAGGTAAAAGACAATTATCGCCACCAAACCCTTTTTTGCATGTTTGCCCAGTGGAAACCAAGAAGGGATGACGTGTTTCAGCTTCCCAATTTCAAAATCGGCGTAGACTTAATAGAAGACGGCCATCTTTGGCTCATTCTCTGTCAAAAAAAGGCACAGTTCTTATTTTTAAGTGGGCTATCTGCCAGCTTTGTGCTACACTCTGTAACTTTGAGCCAATCCTAATGAGCTTTGTTTATATAACATTTCTTTCCCATAGTTGTTCACACACAAAAAAGCGAGCACACAGCACAACCATAACATGCCAAAAACTGTAAACAGACATGCCAAGTGGCTTATTAGAGTGGAGCATTGTGTTTAGAAACTTGGCAAATAATGGAACCCTTACAACAGAGTAAGAAAACTAACATGAAGAAAAACAGAGAAACTCACATGAGAAACAGTAAACATGCAACACTTTGCAATCACTCTACTGGGACTGTAAAGTTGTACATGTAACAAGTTTATTTTTTTACAGCAGTGTTACAGCGGAAGCATAGAACTTGTGTAACATGAGCAGTTTTCTTATATTGAGATCTTTACATTAAATCACCTAGTAACAGAATTTGTTAGGTGTGCACCTGGGGTTTTCGTGACAGTCGTCCACTCAGCCAACTGTGCATTCTTGGGTTTCATGGCATGTGCCACAGCCTCCTGTGCTTTAAGGGTCCCATTAGAAGATAATGATCTCATTTGCTATTAAGTTGTGCATCACGCGTGCATGGATGAAGGTCACAGAGACCTTCGTTTACTGTAGAGGAGAAAGTGAAAGGTTAGAGGATGATAATTATGGAACAAAGCAATCAAATATACAAGACTGCTTGTCATTACCTCATGTATTATGTTGATGTTGAGTCTGGAAACATCAGCATGTTTTGTGAAGTTATCACTACTTGATAAAAGTTGATAAATTTGACCTAAAAACCAACTCACTGAACTGACCCTTCTTTCCACAGTAGCGTCTGTCGTCCAACCTTGTAATAAATCTGTGAATTTTTCCTATTTTTTGTTTCACCCGAGTTGTGAGAATCTTATTGTTCCCCTTTAGTTATAAATCATCTTGAATGAAATTTCTTGATTAAAATAAAAAAAATGTTTAGTTTTTTAAAAATTGTTAAGAAAAACAGAAAATATTAAAATATTTTACATTTCTGAAACTCGCAGCAGTTTACAGGTTTTAGATGTCCTCTATTTTATACATTTTTAGACAATTTTTATAGGTTTTCATTTCTCTTCTTTTTTTATGCACAACTAAGAAAAGAAATGATAAGATAAACTTTGTTGTCCACCAAGGTGGAAATTTTCCATTGGCTCCCCAACTATAAAATAAACCACATTCATACAATCAAAATATCAACTAGTTCATAGAATAAAACACTTTGCATGTCATAGTTGAATGTTATCATTTGGTTTGGTCATTGCCAGATGGACCCTATAACGCCTTCCTGAGCTCAGAGGTTCAAAGTGACAGAAAAAGAGGATGGATGCTATCTGTTAAAATATTCCTTGCTGTCTTCTGTGTTGTTTCTGCAAACAGTTGAGCATTGTACTCATGTTTTACTGTCAACCTTATCAGCCTACAAACAAGCCCAGAGGGATTATGGGATAGCAGATGGCTTAAACACATCTTCACCAGAAAAGAGAACCAAGTTTAAGTCCTGTCTTCCTTTCTCGTTTTAATTATTGGCTACATTTCATTCTGTGGAATGTTCAGGTGTATTTTCCCTCCTTTTGAAAAGCTTTTCTTTGATTTTTGTATAAGTACTAAACTTTTTATATCTAAATGCCTCAATAGGCTTAAAAAAATTAAAAGGCTTAGAAATTTAAAGACATGGTTGTGGATGTAAATAAAGATAAAAGGAAGACATCGTGATTAAACATATATATATATTTTTAAACACCTCTTGCAACACCTGCAGGTTCTTCAATAAGCTGTCACTGTGTATTACTGCACCAAAAACACCAGCCTCCTTTGGTTTAAGAATGTATTTATTACACTGTAAAAAAGGCAAATACACAAACAGAATGAAGACAAAAAATGCAGCTGCAGTTTTCAGAAACATATTGCCAACATTTATTTTTTTGGCAACTGAACAGAGCTCAATTTTTCTCTGTTGTAAACATGCAAAGAACAAATGAATGATGTGGATTGCATTTGCAGAAAGACAGAAAGTACAAGCCATGTTTGTGTCATGAAGCGTGGAGACAGAGGTGAACCCAGACTCAGAGCTGAAGAAACTAATTTATTAACTAAAGAAAACCATCAAAACAAAAGGGCTGACGTGGCAGCAAAACTAACAAAGACTAAATCCAAAAAAAACCGAGAGAACAGGGCATGGCAAGGAGCAAGACACAAGGAGACCAAAACGGAATGATCCAGTGAGTAGTGAATGAAAATGACCGGTTCTTAAAGACAGAGGATAATGAGGAAAATGGACACAGGTGAGTGAGAATAATTACAAGCAGGTGGAGATGGGCGTGGCAGACCTAACAGGAAAAGTACTGGGGAGGTGGAGAGTGACAGGGCATGAACAGGAAAACTAAACTGAAACAAGACAATGATCAAAAACAACAAACTGAAAATACCAAATTATGACAGTTTGTGGTTCAGCCTGTGATATGACAACCACGAGTAATCTGCAAAGACCTTTGCACACATCTGATGGTGACATTTATGTCACCCCACTGTACTTCCATGCACTCATATATTAAAGATGAAAACTGCAAACTGCAATCAAACTCAGTATACATCCCTGTTGTGCTTTCTTGTTCCATGTAGGTCAATAACTTTCCTTTTGACTCATAGGGCTACACTGTAAGGACCAATAAGAGAGGTGTTATAATAAACATTGTAAAGTGTAGAAAAATGCCAAACAGTAATTTGTTGTTGCAGATCACATTGTACTTTCTCCCCTATCTCCTTCCTGTTTGTCTGAAATGATTATCGGATGCCAGCAAGATAACTGACAGGAATTTTTTTAATGTACATTTTGTGGCTTGCATCAGTGTTGAGACTCCCCAGTTCTAGATTCTGCAGGGTTACTGACTCAACATTATTCAGCTAAAACAACAACAAAAAAAAACGTTTTGGTGTGTTTGTTTTGAACCCTTTTTTTCTTCTGTCAACCTCAGTCTCCCAGCTCTTTTTCTCTATGACATGTCAGTGTTTTAGTCAATGATATCAGACTCACCAGAGTTTAGCTATAAATGCCTGTGGTTAATTGGACTTAGATTAATAGGTTCAACTTATAGAATGTAACCTTTTTCCTCATAATTTTGGAACTATTTAGTCCTCATATTGCATGTAATTTATTATTTGGACATTGATAACTGAGCTTTTGTGTAACTTGTACACTAATTTACTAATATTTAGCATATATTTACCAATAAAATAGGTAAAGCCTGGATTTATGATGTTTCTTTTTCTGACAGCATAGACAGGCAAACTCAGTGGGCAAGACAAAAGGTTAAAAAGTCACATTTTCATTAATTTGTGAGCTAATATTGCATAATATTGACCTATGAAACATAAAACCATGTTCTTTGCAGGTGCAGGTTCCAATAATAATAACATTAATGACAAAACATCTGGCTCCTTGGCTGAGTTTAGAGGCTTTCCTCAGAAAACCATGATAGCTAAGGACACCACGTAGCACCTAGCAAGATGGCAGCACATATAGTCGCCTCTATAGCATAGATTGCATGGTGGTTGGCCATTCCAGTGTATTTTTTAAATTATTA
Organism: Kryptolebias marmoratus; assembly: GCF_001649575.2. NCBI lineage: Eukaryota > Metazoa > Chordata > Actinopteri > Cyprinodontiformes > Rivulidae > Kryptolebias > Kryptolebias marmoratus. The sequence goes on from NC_051442.1 coordinate 7,891,007, forward strand.
TTCCAGTGTCACTCCTACATGTGGAAGACATCTTATTGTTATAAATCAGTTATATCGGTTGCAAATATTCTTTAAATAAATTCTATATTGAGCAGTTTTACTATACTTAGCACATGTGCCTTTATTTTTATACTGTGCGTCTGAGCCACAGCAACCAACATGCTTTGTACTTTGTTATATAAGTTGTTGACATCTGAGTCTTAACTGAACCACTTAACTGAACTAATGCTTCTCTGGGTTCAATGCATCCAGCACAAATACTTATGATCATCCACTTGATATAAAAATTACAGCAGGAACAAAAGAGCTTCAGTAACAAGAACAAGTGCATCAAGAATTACAGGGGATTGCTAAACTATTTATTCCTCTTTGTATTTTTTTCTGCCTACAACCTTGAATTTAACAACTTAGCCTGCTACCCCTGCGACCCGACTCCGGATAAGCGGAAGAGAATGTATGGATGGATGGATGGATTTTTTTTCATTTAATTAAAAGTAACAATTGTATGACAAGTACCTCAGATTAATGAAGTAACATTGAGGAGGAAAAATTGCTTTAAATAATTCTAAAAAATATAAAAGTGAAAAATGGTGAGTGGATTTGCATTCAGCCCTCCAAACCCAATGCTGTGTAAAGCAATTCTCAGCCGAGTGCTTCGGATCATTGTCCTCAGTTCTCTGAAAGACTCCAACAAGTTACTCTCAAGAATTTCTTTATATTTTGCTTCATCCATCTTTCCTTTAACTCTGACCAGTGTCCCAGTTCCTGCTGATGAAAAACATCCCCATTGCATGATGCTGCCACCACCATGCCTCACTGTAGGGATGATGTTCTCGGTGTGATGACAGGTGGAAGATTTGCCTCAGACATGGTGTTGTCCTTGATGGCCTAGAACTTTACGTTTGGTCTCATCTGACTGCTGCACCTTCGTCCACATGCTTAAGAAAGAAATTCCAAAAAATCATCCCCCTTCCCCTTTTTTTTCTGCAGTCACTTACTTTTTCTTGCCATTTTTCAAGACTTTTTGAGAGATTTTGATGGTGTTTTGCTATGTAACAATCAAGCAGAAACTTTATGTAGAAAACTCTTGCTTTCATTGTTAAATAAAAGGATGAAGTAAACTTATATTTTAGTTGCTTGCAAGGCAACATAGTAATGAAAGGCTTTTCAGGAATAAAACTACTTTAAGCTTAAATGGCTAAAGGACACTTTTTTAATGTGTAATGTACTCAGAGATTTTAGCTCTGTTTCATACAGATCTTAATTTCGTTGTATGAAAAGTTCTGTTTTAAAAGAATTGTTTGTACAGTTTTAAGTTCCATATTTTACATTGGTTCCACTGATTGTGGAGTCAGAATCAATCAATTTGCACATCTGTCCATAAACATTTGAGAAAAAGTTACTGCAAAAAATGTGCGACTAATGAGTCACAACTCTGCTAATAAAAGCACAAATGACTTCAACCGAATTGCTTCTTGCTTGACTCGGCTGATGTTCTGAATTATTATGCTTATGCTGTGCATAATGAATGATGGATTTCTAGTCTTTGCAGGCACAGGTACACATGTGTCTAAGAAGTGATACATTTCTCTTTCAGCAAAGAACAAGCACCTAAATATTCTGTCAAATTAAAGCAAGTGTGGCCTCTAAATAATATAAACTTTTTAAAATTAAAATAATAATTCAGCTATAAGATTTAAATCTAATTGTATCTCTAACAGAATAAACAAACTGTAATTATCACCTGCTGCCTAAAGCTAAAACACTCAGAAAGTAATCACTGGATGTACATCTACAACTGATTACCTTTTGAAGTCGCCCAAATTCAAGATGGTCGACGCAGCTAATCATCCTCAGCCAACACAGAAATAGATCTAACTCAGTCAACTTCACAGACACTGAGCTAAAATTTGATGTAGTTGTAGCTGAGAGTCACAATACATACTCAAAGTGCCACTTATTGTACAAGATATTTGCTTAAAACTTTAGGATTTACCCTGTTTTTCTGTTAGCAAAATATCTCAACAGCAAAATTAGGTCAGAAATTAAATGTTTCATATAAAAATGACACTATGCTGTTAAAGTGAATTATCTCAACCAATCAATATGATTTGACAGTTAATCCAAGGCTTTTTCTAGATTCCTCCTATGCTTCTGCACAAGCATGCAAACCTTTGCATGGGAAACATACTTTGTTTTATGCTGTACTAATGTGTTCCACCATAATCCAGCCATTAGTTCATATAAATACATTATAAATTATTTGTTAGGGTGGAAATTAAAGCGTCCTGTGTTCAGGGCACTCAACAACACAAATAAACATCATCAACACAGAAGCACATAAACTGTAAGGCTTTTGCAGGAGTGGTGGAGCACATTACATTAACATCCACCCTGGTGTACGTGCACATGAACGCATCACTCATTTCCTCCCAGTCAGACTCTGTAATGTTTGCATTAGTTCATTGAGTTCTGAATTCACTGTTAGACAAGTCCACAGTGCAAATGAGGGTCGACAATTAGCCTAATGAAGTGCAGGAGAAAATCACACTCAGTGCTGTGTTAACAGTTGCTCGGTGAATATTCATGCGCTGTTGGTTTTGCAGATGTACTAAAAGGCGGCGCAGCGTTGCTGAATACCAATCATTGCATTTCCACCTGGCGCTCGTCTGGTCCCTCAGCTAAGGTAACGTCCTAATCAGCCTCATTGCTCTGAGGCTTTTGTCGCGCACTGAGATGTGATCCTGTCCTGCTCCAGCTGCTGCTGTCCACCATTTAAAATCATTCTCTTCTACAAACAATCCCATTTAAAAAACTAATTAGATGATTTTAGTGAGTCAATTTTTTACATCATGTAAAGTGAGTTTGAGGACCCTGAAAACAGGCTAAGAAGAGGCAGCTTGATGCAGGGAGAAACATTTATGAATAGAAGCAAAAAACAAATAAATACATTAAAATGAGTAAAAAGCCAACAGAAACTAAACCAGCATAAAGCAGAACTGTCTAAAGAACCAAGGCTGGGTGGACATAAAGAGTACAATACTGATCTGACAAAAAGACAGCTGAAAACTTTGACCTGTAAACACAGAGGGAGTGGGAGAGTAACAAAGTACAGATGTGCTGATTACTAACTCAGGTCTCGTGTGCAAAAATAGGTGAAAGCTGAAACAGTTAATAAAATGTATTGAAACAAAGCAGAGAACAGACTTAGGGAAATGAAACTAAAAAGCAAAACAACAGAAAACCACGAAGACTTTAATAAAACCACTAAAAGCTGAACAAGAAGATACCAGAAAAACCAAACAAGGAATCACAAAATGTTATACATCACATGGCTGAAGTTACTGGTTATTCTTTATTCTACACAAAGTTTTTATTGTATAAACTGCTGAGTCATTGTGTTACCTTTTTAGAAATCTGTTAACAAACTATTAGGCTTTTTCCTTTTTTTCTTTTATATGTATTTTCTCGGAGATCTCTTCCCTTTTTTAAAACAAAGTATTTGTTGCTGCATCATGTTAATGCTACAAAAATCAGTTCTTTTGCACAGGTTGTTTTAAGTTTTAGTGAGGAAGTGTTGACTCTGTACAGAAAAGCATTTTACAGAAACACAGAGTTATTGTTTTTAAATATCTTGGCATGACACGGCAGTAAGAAAATATATAAAACATTTAGAGGTAGATCTACAGGTAATGTTTATGCACAATGTTTTGGCAACACAAATGTTGATATGTTGTTCAAAAATAGATTGTTTTAGAAATAAATACACAGTCATTATAGAAATATTTACAGTTTAAAAGTACTAAATGGTTCATGCAAGTAATCCTGATTCTATGCAGTGATTTTAGCTGTTTTAATATAGTGCCACTCATATGCTTGAATTTAAAAAATGTGCGGTTTCAGACTAGTACTGGGTATACATAATACATAATACAGTTCACTATAACTGGTACATACCTAGTATTTACCGGGTCAATTATTATTATTATGTATTGCTACCAAGATTTGTTTAAAATCAATAAATATGTAAAGTTTTTATGTACCACAAAGGATTTAACTAATTTTTCAGTTGCTTCCTCAGAAATTTATATATATATATATATATATATATATATATAAATCTAAACCAACATAACAACATGCTGTTTTTGTACTATTTTCAATTAAAGATATGGATGTAACTTTATTGTTAAGTAACTGCACTCTGTTATTTTTGTACATTGTAAACATTAGGCAACATTTGAAAGATATGTTGTTTTTTTTTGTACAACCACACGCATTAAGGACAAGGATATAATAATCTGGATTTACAGGCCTTTATAATCTGCACAACAAAGGCAGGATTTCAGTCAAAAGCTGTTTTTTAACACAGGTATTTTTGATCAGATGCTAATGATTTATAACTGATGTTGAGTATTTCCCCCTATTTTTAGTGTTGGCTCCTGTTTTTTTTCGCCCCCTACTTTCATCATTCTGGTCAGCCATGCCAGCCTGCTGGACAGGACTGACTGTGGGCCAGGCCAGCCAGATGGAAGTGAGATTATCCTCCATTAGATGACATAATGCTGTGGTGGCTGTTATTTCCCAGACACAAACAGATCAGCCAGCTGGTCCTAAAACGATGAGTAGGTGCTGATGATTTGTCTGACAGACCAAAACTGAAATAATCACAGAAAAACAGTAATAGCATGACTAATTTTATTAGGTATTTATTCCAATAAAACTCCTTTGGTGCCTTAAAATTAGTGTTTAAATTCAGCTTTTTTACTTTCTTTAACAGAGTTTGTCACATTCATATCAAATGAATTTGGGAACTGTTTTGGTTTTATCTTGTGACGGTTGTTTTCTCAGGGCGTAGCTTGTAATAAAAACCACAGAGCAGACAGGGCCAGCAGTTTACACACATCGACTGTTTAAAGGTTAATGCGAGCTTTAATTATTTAGCTGAACCGAACATATCTCTGATTAAAAATCAAATCAATGCAAACATTTGTCTCACAGATATGCTTTGCAAGACAAATGCTTAAGCCCCCCAAAAACAAAAACACCAAAAGAAACAAGCAGCCACTAAAACAGTGAGCTTATGAAGGTAAATTGGTTTGAATAAACATTTTCATGCAAGTTAAATGCTGATTTGATCCCCCGGGACGTGTAAATTTTCTGATAGTGACTAAATGTACTAAAAAGTTTAGGTACAGTCATTGCTCTTGGGAAAATATAAGGCATCAGCCAGCAAAACATGACATACACAGTAAGCTCAACACTGCCTCCTAGTGGCATGTGTGTGCAAAAGCTATTTGTGACAAAAAAAACAGAAGAGACTGGGAAAGTAAAATTATTAGCTTAAATTTCCTGCTCATTATGTACAACAAAGAGGTTTGCGGATGCTGAAAACATGCTTGACAAATAGGAAAGTTGTCCAAAGTTTTTTTGAAGCTGCTAGAATTGGAATACTAAGTTTCTCAATGTTTAGATTGTGCTCTATTGTATAATTTCAAAAGGAATATTTATTCCCAAGTAAACTAGTTTAGATTTTAAACAGGCAAACAAGTCTTTTTTTTTGGTCCTATGACCCATATTTAAATTTTAGTCCCATAAATTTATAATAAAAACACAGTATTACTCCAGTTGTTGGCTTTTGACTGCCAGTTTTACTCATTTTCACAGTTAAAAGGAAGAACTTTGCAAACAGGAGTTAAGGCACAGTTTCTTCCTTGTATAAACAACCACAGGGATGCAAGAAATAAATGAATACTAAACGTTAGGGTGGCAGAGCAGATCAAGCTGATGTTTAAGTGTCATATTACTTTTTTTTTGTATATAATAAATAAATGGTATAATAAAATATATGGAATAATAATAAAAAACAAACTGTTTTTGTGGATCAACTGGAAGTAAATCCAGATGCAAGACTCTTAACCCCAAGCACAGTGCTCCCATCCTACCCAGAAAGCCTCTGGGTCCACAGACGCACAACAACAGAATATTTTGAAATGCTTAGGACTCTCATGCCTTAAATTGAGGGGAAAAAAGGAAACTTGTCACATGATTTATGGTTTCTTAAAAAATAAACTAAGTACAGCTCTATCATACTGCAAATGGACAGTATTCATATTCATAGGGTTGAAATAACACTAAAATAAATGCTAAATAGATTATGCATGCACAAAATGCATTTATAAACTTTTGACCACTCGAGAGCCGACTGCTACTGCTCGACTTGCTTGAAATGCAAAATATCTCCTTGATGTTACAAAATAAAAAGGCCTCTGTTTCTCATTTTTGAATTATTCATCCCTTTAAAAGCCTCAGTGTGTCTGTATCTCACACGAGCAGCCGTGTTGTGTAGCGCAGCTCTAATGTGGACTGTCTCGTTAGCACACAAGTAAAAAGCCGGGAGCATTCGGTTATTTGACAAAACTGACCTCAGGGTGCAGGTGAAGGCGACACCAGGCAGATTCCAGGCTCAAACTTACAGGTTTCTGTCATTTTTCAGGCCATTTTGGATGTAAAGGAAAAACACTTACTTTAAAATACACAACACTTCATACAACACATACAATGCAAAGAACAACACTCCTGGAAAAAAATAACTAACATTTGCTTGTTTTTGTGACAGATTTAAAGTCTCAATCAAACAGTTCAAGTCTTCTTCTTCAAAAAGGTTAATTTTGTAAAGCAGCTTCAATTGAGTAAAGAAAAAACAAGAAATACCTAAGGGCTATACTTGATGTTGAGTTGTCAAAGTTGTGCAAAATATGGCAAATAGTTTGAATTTATTTAGCACACATGAGCAAAATAAGGCCTGAGGGTGAGAAGGGGCCCCTGAGCCACCTCAGCCGGCCCTCCAGATCCTCATACAGAAATAAATGCACACAAAAACCAGGATTTCAGTAACAGCTCTACAGGAATGTTAAAATAAGGTCAGTACTGGATTTTTTTCTGCCAGTTTACAAAACATAACAATCCCTTGTTTTTAAGACCAAAGGTTTTACTGACAAACAGAATAAAGTGACAAAAAAAGGAGAACAAAATATTGAATAATTTAATCTAAGAATTCTGGTCTAAATTACTTGTTAGTTCACAGGAACTATATTGAATATGCCAAGAGAGTATTTAGCAACTATGCTAAATTTATCTTAAAACGTCTTTGACTATGTACATTATTTATAATAAAACTAAAAATCTGTTTTAAGCAATTTCCTTTGATTTGACCGATTTATATTTTTATCTTTTAGAAAACAGAAGGTTAAATAAAATTTGGAGACTAAGCTTTTTCCATATTTATTCAGACCTTGAAAATGCTAAAAGAAATAGGAGTTGAAGTCTTTATCACAGATGTGCAACGTCTTGCATGCGTATGTTAAAAAAAAAAGAAATCTGTCATGTTGCATTTAATGATGAGGCAGAAAATCTTCAAAAACAACTTTAATGTGCATGAGAAGACAGGAACAACAGATGACACCAAAGCATACAGAGAGAAGAGTCTCTAAAATTAGGTAAGATGTGAACCTATACAGAAAGGTCGGAGTTGAAACAGATATAGGATGTTTCTGACAAATTACTCATTATCTAATCAAATTTGTTCAGGGGTCTGGAATGAAAGCTGCTGTGCAAACTGTAGTTGTTTCTTTTGGAAAGGCAAAAAAAAAAAACCTAGAAAGATTAAATCAAATAGATGAGACATAGCAGAGCTGAGGTTTTTCAGATGATACAACTGGTGGCCTTCCCAGCTCCTAGGTCCGGGATAAAAACGGGATATTGAGGGAATAATCACTTCTTTTTAATCTTCGGAGCGATAAAGGAGCAGGTGTTTACCTCAGTCTTTGAGTATCTGAGCGTTTGCCAGACAAGGCTCACAAAACCCCCCACAAAAATCATGATTTATGGCATTTTTGAACTTAGTACTTCTAAAAACAAATTAGGAACCTTTTCCCATCTGTGTCCAAATTAAAACAGTCTCCACTGTGTGAAAATATCGCTCGCTTTTTGCTCCTGATGTCCTTTGAAAAAAAGAATCATTGGACTGAACTACGGCTCAACATGGTCCACAGGTATAAATTTCCACCAAATCTGTTTAGCAGTCCTCTACTTTAAGATGCACGGAGGGAGCAAAGCTTCAGAGGAGTGTCACGATACACTCCAGCCTTCACAAAGTCGAGTTGGAATGTGGTGGGAGGAGGAAGCTTATAAAGAAAAAACAATGTGTTGTTTCTGATGGGAGCGCCCGTTTTTCTGTAGCAACTGTGTAATTAGCCAATAATTACACTAATTACACTGTGCTAATTAGACTGAAATTACAGAAATTGGGGAGCAGTTATTTTGAACTGTTGTGCAATGATTATTTTTTCTTTTCAGAAGACAGAGATAAGCGCAAAGACCCCATATAGCAGAGCACAGGGGTAAGCAACCAGTAACTGCTGCCCATCCATGGCCAAAGCTGAGATGAAGATCTTTGAGGCTGAGAAACTGCACCAGCCAATGATTGTTGCTGTTAGTATAATCCCCATCATACCCCTGAAAAAGACACAAGGGAATGAGAAAGTTAGCCTGTATTATTCTAAAGCAATGTGACCAAGGGTCCGAAACTTGTGACAAAAACTACAAACTCTGCGTTATTATTATGTAAACAAAGTAGGGAAGGGATTAATATGCTGCAAAGGTTTATGCAAACATATTTGTCCTGCAAATTCATAGCTTAGTTTAGACCTCAGTCTTTTACATGTAGTTCTACTCTTACCTCTGTTTTTGCATTTATCTTTACTGTTTGTTTTACTGTTTATAGCAGTAATGGTAATTAAAATTAATTTGATCAAAAACAACAACAACAAAACATCAATATACAGACTCTACTGTATGGCTCAACAGGTAATTTCCAAACAGCAGTTATTATTTACAATAATACTGTTTAGAACAACAGAAACTCTGCCTGTATTAACAGTATAAATATGCTGCAGTATAAATCTGCAAATATTTCTCATTAAAAAAAACAAAAAAACATCATTTTTAAAAAAATAAAATGTGCTAATAATATCATAATACAGAGGAATAAACACAGGTAAGGAGTTGTTGGTAAATTATTTTTGTCCTATAGTTTTAGAGGGGTAACCGATTATTTCAGACGGCTGAAATATTTGGTTCCCC
>NC_051442.1:7901208-8013045 GCF_001649575.2 Kryptolebias marmoratus
ACTTTTTGTCACAACAAAAAATAGTGTCTGGTAAAATATTTGAGTGGCTGGTAAAAAATTTTGTCCACCAGCCACTATGGCTGGTGGACAAAATTTTTAATTTCCACCCCTGGTATAAACAGATGTTCAGTTGAACTGTATATTTATTTTTAAAGTCTGGCAACTTTTTTTTGTTAGCATCTCTGCATTTCTCTTAAGAAGGTATCATGTGTTTTGGTTTTGTTTATGCAACTTTTACTTTTTTTCTTTCAATGTGTTCCTCTTTAAGTAAGATAGTAGCCCTGTTACCTCACACTTACTACATTTTTCTTACTTTTTAGTCCAAATATTTCTATCGTAGTAACTACCAAATATTGTTTTTTTTATTATTTTTAGTAGCTGCCTCATTTCACGCATTCTGAGCTGATACTAAATGGCGATAATGAAGTGGGTGAAGGTGACATGGATTCGTGTTTATTTTAGAATCTGTAGACAAGAGTTTTGTGAATTGTGATCGAGAAACAAATCACATAGCTTCATTTTCTTGCATAAAGTGTTTCGCTGTCAACTCACTGTAACGAGAAGAGGACTCCAAAGCTGGAGAGGAGGATCATGGGGAGGAGGCAGTATCCCAGCACGCTGGCCACGCAGCCGAAGGACACACCTGTCATGCTCATAAGGTTGAGCAGGCAGTACATGGCGAGGCAGCCGATCGCACTGATGCCGTATACATAACCAAACTGGATTTTACCTGACTGTAAACAGAAAAACAAATTAAAATGTAAACGCACACAAAAAGATACATATACTTCAGTATGTTTAATTAAAATTAACTTAGTAAATGCCACATTAAAGTTCCAAGTTTCAACATTAAACTGAGTAAGTTAGAAAGCAAAGAGTGAAATCTCACACCTAACTAACAAGCTTTCATGCTTCTGCTTCAATATGACTCACAGTAAACCAGTTATTTAAAAAATGTGTAGAGTTGGGCTGAACGCCCCAGACAGAAACAGCACTGGAATAAACATCAGAATAAGTTTGGAGGTATAAAAGTACACTCCATATGCTCAGTGAAGTTTTGAGATGGCAATTTCATTACTGAGCAAGTTAACAGTTGTGGCACATTTAGCGGATCGTAGACATTAGTTGAGGATCAAAGATTTTAAGTGTTTTAACCTTAATTTAATTTGAGTAAAGTTCTAATAAAAATCTACTCAAATTAGCTGACACTTAGCAATTTCATTACCATATAGCAAATTCAGCTGATTGACTGTAGTGTAAAACCAAAGAGCCAAAAATATGTAACTGTCAAAATGCAATCATTCGTATCTGGATTTATTTTATTTTATTTTTGGCATCAGAGTGATTTACCAAGAGGAGTGTTGCCCCAAAGGCCAAACAAAAGACCATCGGGCCAGCCAGGTCTGTCTCGTTCATGATGCTGCCATCTGCTGCTTTCAGCGGGTGGAGCACTGTCAGAGTCTTCTGCCAGATGTGGTCAAAATTGATGCCTAATTCTAAGACGAAACACAAATTGCACATTCAGAATAGACATCAGTTGATTTATACAGTCACTTGATTAAATGATAATATCGACACTTGTCACTCTTAGGAAAAAACACACAAAAAGCAGTTTGTTATAATCCAGAAATTGTAGTGTTCGTGCTGTGCCTAATTTACCTTCTAGCAGCGGTGGCTCGTCATCGAAGCTGTTACTGTACATGGACTGTGGCGTGGATGGGTTGTAGGTCTGTGTAGGCTGAAAGATTTGTCCTGTGTATGGCTGCTGAGGCTGCATCATTCCCGGGGCAGAATAGCCCATGGGCTGGGAGTAATCATACTGACCGTACGGCCTGGAAAATGCATATTGACAGTGAACGATGGGACACAAAACAGTCTAACAAAAACCCTCTGCATAATCTGGTACTCGGAATAAAAAACATACATAACAGTACGTAACAAAGGAATACATTCTAAAACCCCCATCTCCCTCATACACACACAGAGATATTTTTGCAATCTCTAATCATCACTTGAAATATCAACAACATTAAATACAGTGTAGGCAGAGGCTACACTGCATGTCACACAGAGTAGGTTTTAGCTCCTTAAGTGGCACTTTAAAGACATGATTGTTTCTTTTAAAATGTGTCTGGAGAATCAGACAGAAACAACTTTTCTTTCTTACTTGTTGTAGGGGTTTTCAGAGTTGCTGTAGCCATAGCCACCCTGGCTTTGGTCATCTACACTGTAGCTGGACTGGTAAAAGTCTGTGTTGAAGTTATCAAACCCCGACATTTCTTACTCTGTGGGGAACAAAGAGACACAAATGACATTATGAATCATGTCAGACATTTCAGTTTTATTTTTAATTTGGTTTGAATTATGCATTATTCAAATGACTGCTAAGAAGTAGCCATGTAATAATTGCTTTAAAGGCATATTTAAAGTTTAATGTTTCTGATGTAAAGTAGACCTGAAAAAACAGGAAGCTCAACAACTGCAGCAACGTTTTCGAACAAATTTTTGGCAATTTACCTGGAGAGTTTAGGGTTACAGCTATATGAAATTTGGTCAACAGCGATGGCATTACTTTTGATTTAATAATACACATAAACTGTATGACAAGAGTAAAAAAAAAACCCATTTCAATCGAACATAAAATTGCCTTTGAAGGACTAACAATAAATAAACAATTGAGTCAATTTCTGTTTCATGGAAATGTATGCCCTCTTTTAATTAAATAACTATAAAGCTGGAAAAAACAGTTTTTATGAAGGCAAACACAGACAGCTGCTCAAAAGATGCAACCAACATCATCTATAACATATGTGGGGCATTATTGTGTTTGATCCACCGAAAGCAAAAAATTAGTTTTTGATGGGACGAAATTTAATATGTTGTAACAACCAAAATAAATATCTGCTTTCAACTCAATCAAGTGAGTTTTTAAAACCTCAAAACACAAAAAGCTGAACTTTACCTCCATCTAAAGCCAGAAGCAGTAAAGGTCTCAGAAAATGATGTTCAAGGGTACAAAACGTCTCTGCTGTCAGTGTATTATTTTTTCTTAACAAAACATCCAAACTCATATAAAGTAATTAATACAAATGAGTCCTTAAAATGTGATGTTCTACACAAAAACAGAGACTCCCCCACTTCTCTCTGAGTTTGAATTTGATACAATAACATCAAAACAAAGCAATATCAGTCTGCGTTTTAAGCCTACAAAACAATAATTAAGCCCAAACATGTTCCTGGAAGTGTCGAAAGTGATATTTGTATCAAACAAAAACAATGGGGCTACGGAAAGTTGAATATAGATAAACAATCAAGGTAAAAATTACAGGCAGTGTCCAAATAAATGCTTTATGCCTCACTACTGTCTCTCCAAAAAGCATCTGGATATTTGTGTTTAATTTTGTTTAACGACGAGGAGAGCAGCGTTAGCTTGTTAGGGATAACGGTAGCTTCCTTAAAAGATGCTACCACTTTCACTAACAAAAAACAAGACAACTACAGGCTGTAAACCCTTTTTTGGATCTTCACTATTAGGTGTACCAACTAGCAAACTATTTAAAAAGCGAAATCACCTATAGATAACCGACATGACTGCTTTAAAGCTGTTAGCATCTACTAATCTTTAGAAGGCTAATCGTTCACTCTGTCGCTAGTTTGTTAGCTTTAACAGTTGCAGAGACGTAACTTACAAATACTGCGCATATTACCAATGACGTGTTATTTTATTTAACTTATTTAAACGGAATCGTTATCTTTATTTTCAAAAAGCATTATAACACAGTGACTTGCCTGTATGACAGCGTACAACTCTAACCAGAGCCCTGCCAACTTGACAGTGGTTGCTACGTGTCAGGAGAAAGGTAGCGGACGGGAAGTCGTAAGGGACATGACACAGTACTCGTTGCAGAAAATGTGGCGCCATCTAAAGACAAGGTTTGGTACTACAAAAATCAACTTTTTTTACCTCTAAAAGAAGACACGTTGTTCTTTCGCTTCAATTTAAAAAATCATTAAATTAATTCAATTAAATAGCAATTTAAAGGTCAACACAAAGTGCAGGGAGTGTTTAAGGAGTTACAGACTAGAGAAATGAAAATGTCACTTATAACAACGGAAGTTGATCTAAGCGCTTCACAGTTAGGCCAAAACAAAGATATATTAAAAGATAATGTAAAAACTAAATGTAAGTTTCAATTAATAGAAATAAAAGATAAAAAAAACCTAAATCTATATAAGTTATACTGAAGCCTTATGGTCTATTAAAGTCTTTTTTAACAAAACCAAATGAGTCTTAACCAGAAATTTCTTTATCTCTACAGTCTGAGCATTGCACATAGAAAGAACTAAACTAAAGCCATAGCAAATGCCCGATTAGATTTGTTTTAATCTGGAAAAAACTGACTGGTTAATTGTATAGTTCTCAGTGTTTAGATGTTAAGAGCAATTAAACAACTGAGAGAAGATTGATCTAGATCAACATATAGAACATTAAATGTGACAAAAGCATAAATAAAAAATAAAGATCTCTAACAAGGAGATACAGCTTCATGTTGACATATACTCTGAGTAAATTTCAGGTCAATTTCACAACTACACCCACATGTTTATCATTTTTAAAAGAATCGCACACAGGTTTTTTGACAGCAGAATGAGAGCCAGATTATCCAAAGTAAACTAAATTGGATTAGATTTTCAAACCCAAATTACTTTGGTCTTGTTTCCACTGAGGTTGAGAATCAGCATCAGCCTTCATGTAATTCATTTTCTATGGCTGCAGCTTAATTATAACACCATAGACCAAAATCATTTTCTATGGCGATGCATATATTTTGTATTTCAAGCGCCAATAAAGTATTAAAGTGCCAGAAACCCTTTTGTTACAAGGTAGGTTATCCATCCTTTTGTAGAATCATGACAGGCAAATGAAAGAGTTTACTTAAAACACATTAAAAGCACATAAACTCTGCACATCATAAATTTAAAAAAAACTGCTGCCCGTTTGAGACCTAATTATGTTCTGACATGTAGTTTTTAAACACCAAAGCTTAATGGTTGCAAATAGATTCAGAGCATAGATGACAATAAAGGGTAACGGAACAGAACAAGCACCGGGCAGCTGGGAAGAACAAAGGTTGTCGCTTTGAACAGGAAGCAGAGGGGGAGATCAATCACCCTGTGTGTGCAGGATAGTACAGATAATGCAAAGTAATGGACCCATGACCTCTGCTGAGAGGAAGTAGGGACAGTAGGAAATGAGAAACAGTAACAGAATAACAGATGCTGACTGTTATAAACAGAAAATTAGAAATGAAGAAATGCAAGCAAAGACAAAGACAGAGACAGTGAGATTGAGAGAGAGAGAGAGAGAGAGCGAGAGTGTCCACAGTTCTGACACTCTTTCGTCTTTATTTTTTACAGATCAAAAGAATGTAAAAAGGAGGAAAAACAACTATATAAACACAATCAAATTCTTAAAGTGACAATTTATGTTTTAAAAACAGACATTCAAGCCAATTTTTTAACAATTACTGACTGGATCTCTCACTCTGAGTTTCTTAAAATTGAAATATTTCCTGTCTCTGTGCTGAAACAAAAACACTCTTGCCAATCCTAACATAGAAATACATTAGACATAAATTAACTTCAACAGTGTGGAAAGGGAACTAAATTATACAGTTTTTTTTTCTTCGCTCCTGGCCCGGAGATACAGAAATATTTTACAAATGACAGGTGGGAAAATAATACATGCAGAGAAATGCATGAAGAAATAAAATCTCATTATTCACATGTGACATATTGAGTGTTTTACACCTTTGATGGTAAAGATTGTTTGAGTTCTGGTCTCTTTAGGGAAAAAGAGCTTTCTGGTAAACATACAGAGCTGTTTCCTCATCAAGGTTTCACAAAGAAAAGTGGCATGCAGAAAAATCTGTTTGAAGCTACTTAAGAATAAATGCTATTGTTTACTGAATACATACATTGTATTTTAAAACACTTTTATGAGTGGCATTTTTTATGCTGAATGACTGCTAAAATTTGTTGAAGAAGCTAAAACTGAGTTTTTAAAGTTAAAACAAGCAGAACGAAGGCTAAAAGAAGCTAAACAGAAACTAAAGCTGAAATTAGCAAAACAGATGCTTAAAGTAGCAAAACAGGAGGTAAAATGAGTTAAACAGATGCTAAAAAAGGAAGACACTAGCAAAAAGTAGCAGAACAGTAGCAAATGCTAAAAGTAGTAAAACTGTAGCTAAAATGATTAAAATTTTCCTTAAAAATGAACAAAACCATTGCTGAGATGACCAAGTGTAGGAAACAAAAATATAGCAAGTGTGTTGAATTAAACATAACATAAAAATTTATTGATGAATTGAAGAGCTGTCATTGCTTTTCAGTGAAAATATTAGTAAATCAAGTTAAACTTGAAAAGCATAAACGTTTTGAAAAGTATAAAAGTTACAAAAACCAAAGGTCATAGCACACTATCCCCGATCAACCTGAACCTTAGAATATATAAATGGTTAAAATAGCACAACGTATGCAGAAATAGTTTCATTGCAAAAAAAACAGAAGAAAATATAAACTTGAAAACAATGGTGTGAATGCTGAGTCAGCATTCACACAAATATGGAGCACAGCAACCTTCTTGACTGGATTATTACTGTAAGAATAAACAAAATCACTTGGACTAATGAAACATGAATCCTTTCAGCAAGAGCCCATGACTACTCACGAGTAAGAAATGAGTCTCCTCTCCTTCATTGCCTTTCATCATTTTTAGAGTTTTAATCCATTCTATACATGAAGAACATGTCTTCCGTTTTAATCCACTTAATTAAAAAAATCTAAAAGTGCCAGAGAGGGTAATTGAATTTAAAGCAGCATATTGCCTTATGCTGTCATAATTGCTTTTTTAAATACAGGCTCTGCTGTAATCCTGTAGTCACTGTTGGGGTGGATGAGTGGATTAAAACCACTGAAGTTCCTCTGTGGCAACAAACCCTCATCTTCAGCCACCTACCGTATCCTCAATTATAGATTTTCTCCCCACCTCCACAGCATCCAGGAGACGGGGAAACTGGCATAATCTATGCTCTTTTGCACAAAACCTATGCAAATGGTGGGTCATTTAAATTGTAAATTTTCAGCTTGTTGAAAATGTCACAGTGGGAGAACTATTTCTGGCTAAATTGTAGGGGCACATATTTTCAAAATAGTTACAAAATTAACCTCCTTTAATATATTAAATTCAATTTTCTGCCATCCAACTGTTGTGGCTGCAGCACAGATCATAAATTAGTCGACATCTGGTGTTTGCAGGCTTCTTTCACTGGAACATCTTTCTTCACTTTATGAATGACTTAACACAAGCTCAGAAAGAATCATCCACAGCTGAGCAGTTTCTATCTTTCATTCCATTATGTCATATTCATCCACTTAAGATCTAAGAATTCATAATACTGAGAATAAGCCTCCTTCTTGAATGTTTTGATTATACTGATAACACCACAACATTGAGAAGAAATAAAACCAGGACATTATAAGTTGTTCACAATTGCTTAAAAAGTATTTAGATTAACAAAATTTTCCTGTCAAAAATTTTTCCAGTTACCAAATATTTGCAGGGCATTATTAGTGGTTGGGTGCAACATTTGAAACATTTGTATGAAAATAAAATTAAACAAAGAAGACTGAACAAACTGAAGAAACACAGGAGGCATATTTTGGAATTGTAAATTTATAAATAATCGACTCCTGGAAAGTGTACAAATAACAAAAGACATTTAAAATGAAAATGAGGAAAAAAAATTAAAAAGTGTGCTAAAACTTACATTTTACTCAAACACATACAGTTGTTTGCCCCATTTTACAACCTTTGTTTCTGATCTCACAAATATTATTTTTTTAAGGTTCATTTCATTTCAAGTAGAGTGTGCTGTGCCTTGTTGTCCTTTTCTTCGTTGTCTCTGTTGGACATCAGGGACTGCACCAGTCAACCCATGTGTGTGTTCTGTCTGTCAAAACAGATTTAGAGGCTTCTAAAATAAGCCTCATTTTATAAACAGTTACATTGTTCTCTTTTTTTTCCCGTTCATCCTAGCCTCCATGGCCTCTCAGCAAGTTTCACTGTGCCGTTTTCAGAACTTTTGTTTCAGGGACTGACTGTGGTGATTCCATTCACTATGATGGATGTCAGGCTGCTCATAAATGCTGCAGCATTTTGTTAGAGCACATCTACTTGGAGAAGTTTTTGTTTTCTACAAATAACTCAACTTCTTGCTCAATAGGTACACTGAAGGCAAATCTCAACAGGGACACTGATGCCAACAGTTTGTTTTACTGCTAATAGGTGGTAGTTTTGCACAATGTCACAAAAATAAAGTTGGTTGAATTTTAGGTTTCTATTTATAGTGCTCCTCTTTATTGCTAGTTAGAATATTGCTCATTTTTACATTTGAATAGTTATCCAGGATTATACTCCACTTCTGTCTTTGTACCACTCTGTAAGCTCATGAATCTGGTCCAATCTCTATTCCTCCAAAGTGAGGCCATTCAAGGAGCTATCTACAACAGGTAAGATATTAATTGCCTTTCCTCTGAAGTCCACTTCAAATGATCTGAACTATCACTTTTACAAATGCAATGCCCATTGTGGGAAATATCAGAGCTCGTTAATGCTTTTTTGTGGA
Source organism: Kryptolebias marmoratus (assembly GCF_001649575.2). NCBI lineage: Eukaryota > Metazoa > Chordata > Actinopteri > Cyprinodontiformes > Rivulidae > Kryptolebias > Kryptolebias marmoratus. The sequence continues at coordinate 7,909,896 of NC_051442.1, forward strand.
CATCTACAAGATTTCCAGTTACTGTTTGGGGATTTATTGAGGTTATTTTTTTAATAATGGTTATGAAACTGCAAGCATCATAATGAAACCTATTAACTTGGCCCTCTTGAGGAAAAAGATTCTGCAGGCAAATGGAAATGTTGATTTCTTTTCCAACAGTCATGGCAAATCCCTTGAGAAGCTGTCTCTGTGTTCCAGACCTCAGCTTGACCTCTGAGGTTCATATTAGCAGCAATTTTCTAATTATGATATGATCTGAGGTACTTTGTCTACTAGGTGCTTTTATGCAGCAGCTCGAAACCTAAATGCTAGGGATATTTGGGGCAATGTTTGAGTTTTGTCTTTTGGAGCCCAAACCTTTGTTCTGCCTCCCATTTTTCCACCACATAATATTCGTCAGAGCTGATGCAGTTATCTTGCCTAAATGTTGAAATGAAGGTTTAATCTTTACGACTGTGCTTTTTCTCTTGGTCAGTTCATCTTTTATCGTTGTTCACTTCTCAACTTCTGATGATCTTAGCCTAAAAATCTGTCATAAAAGGCAGCAGACGATATGCATTCCTTCAAGGAATGCGAGACTTTTATTTTTAAAGTAATTAAATAAGGTATGATTTAACTACATTCCAAAGTTTCCTTCAGTGAAACAATTTGTACGTTTTCTCCTTCCATTTCAGAACAGGTATGATCTTGTTGTTTTCCATTCTATTTCTGCTAAATGTCAGACTCATCTCCTTTTGCTCTTTTCAAGCCCCCGTCACATTGTTGCATAATTAAAGCTACTGTGAATAAAGAAACAAACATTTGTGTCATTTTAAGTGATTTCTGTTTCCCAACATCTTGACATGGTTCATGTTCTCAATCTGATGAATTATTGCAAACTTGGAAAACTAATTTGCTACTGACTATTTTGCTATTTATTTCAACCCCTTAGTGCCGAGACCTATTGGATTGATCTTGCTGGCAGTGCTGCTGCCCTCGGCATAGGGGCCAATAGTGATGTAGGAGTTAACATAAAGTTTGACCCAAATGCTTATTTTTCAGATAGCAGTGGCGAGCAATATTCATAGTGAGATTGTGCTCAGTAATGGTTCATGATACTGGTTTCTTTTCCCACATATGAATCAGTATACAGACTAATGTCGTCACTTTTGCTGTATACACTAATTTATTTTTTATTTTTTGCCACAACCCACATTTTCTGAACAGAGCATCCCAGAATCCTCTGAGCACCAGGCAGCACCAGGATCTGTAATTCCTGTCAACTCTTGTTCTTTGTGTGGGGTGGATTCCCCACTGGATGCTCTGCTTTCCTGAAGAAATCAATGATGGCAGGAGTGAACAGAGACCCCCAGCATGTTCAGTTATACATCTTCTACTCACCAACTGTCACAGCCACTTTCGCACACACCCAAATGCTAAATATTATATACGCAGCATCCTTTAGACATATTAGACAAATTACTGCTGGGTACTGCATCTTTAAAACAGGTTTTACAGTTCAAAGGACTTTCAAAGATTTGGTCCCCATCGAGAGATTAGTCACATGCTGAGGACCTGTGGAAACTATCTTTTAATCCCAAGAAACTGTAAGGTACTGCACTGGAACACCTGGACACCTGAGGAGAGAGAGAGACATGTTGTGCTGTGACAATGCCACACACACATACACAAACACTCCTACACACTGACAGAAACACACACTGCAGCAGAGCTGATATGGAAGTAAAGGAGCAAAGCGATTTGCTGCTTTGCAGAGTTCCCTTATGGCCTGCGAGCTGGCAAAGGGAGAGCGGATGCTTAGCAACATCTCATCTACATGGTTTGCCACATCAACAAGGTGAGGATCCCTTTAGGTTCAGTAATCTTTGCTGCGGAGTACACCACCAAGGAGTGGCCTTACAGAGACTTGTAGGAGCCAGAGTTCACTCCTTTCACTGCAAATACCTCTAAAGTTATGGTGTTCATCATAAAGAATCATCCTAATCAAAACAAGAACATCTTCAGTCAATCTATTTGTTTTTTGTTTTCGAAGCTTTTAGGACAACATTTTCAAAGACAACTTTTTAAACTGTAATATACAGTTTTAAACAAAACAAACTGTACTGTACAAATAAAGTCAGAATGTGTATATAAAGCCAGAATGTTGCATAGAATAAGTTAAAGAAATGTGATTTGCACATTTTTAAAACTGTTATTTAAAACTAAGTAGAGAAACTGCATTTTCTGTGAAAAAACGGTGAGTGCTGAATGACCTCTAAAATTTGCTAAAGACACAGAAACTGAGTTGTTTAGGCTTAAAGCAGCAGAACACTCGCTCAAAGCACCAAAAACACTACCTAAAAGAAGCAAAACACTAGTTCAAAGCTAAAAGTAGCAAAATGCCAGTTAAAATACCTCACCTCTTGCACAGTGATTGACTGCTGGAGATAAATACCAGCTCCTGTTGAACAGGAAAGGAAATGTGGGTGAAGAAAATAGATAGATGGATGGTTTGCATGGGAACAGAGGAACAACCTGATGGCCTGATGCTACCACTACCATGACTGACAATTGGTACATCATTCTTAGGTTTGAAAGCTTTAACCTGACTCCTCCAAACATAAAACAACTTTTGTGGCCAAAAGTACATAGTGTACTGATGCGTGCTGTGAAATTTCAACCATGACGCTATGCTTCTTAATTTTAATTTGTCATGTGGATTGAGAGCCTAGGGATAGAACAGCTTAGTGTCAAACAAAGTATATGACAGAATTGGGCAAAATCCAATTTCTGCTAACCAAAGCACCGGAATTTCCTCCATTTTCAAATCAAAGTAAAATGGCCCACTCTTTAAGTTAAAACTAGATTATTGGGGCCTGCATAGAAATGCATTAAACCACTCACCAAGCACAGACCCCTTCAAATTTTTCTCCAGGAATTTCTAGTATAGTTTTTATTCTTCTGTCAAATTTTAATGTGGCCTGAATGGACCAACATTCCCACGCAAATTATATATCAAAATGACCGGCTCTTACTGTTATTACTTTAAGTGAGTTACCATGGTGACATAATTGCAGTTTATTGTCTTTTTTGGTTTAAAAGCATCTTTTAACTTGATAAAAAAACGTGCACTATTAGATTTTTATGGTTGATATGGTTCAAAGGGCCTTCATTGCTATTTTCTGATGGGTTTTGTATGATTTGTCATGGATCTGGTTTCAGCTCAGCTGCGTTGTACATCTTATCACAGCTCATCTGCGTCTGATGCTTTCTGCATAGAACAATGAGTCAGTACACATTGGCACACAGTCTGACTCACTAGATGCTGTCTTTTTCCCTAATAAATAAATGAATAGTGATTTCTTCCTTCGCTGTGGAACCATCAGATCCTGCCATCCTTTCACAACACCCACAACTTCATTCTGGCCAACTGCTCGTTCAGAGCCACATGGTGCAAACTTAGTCAAGTTCCAGCTATTGTAAGATACAAGCAGATCTTATTGGTTTTAATACTGCATTGGAAGTTGGATTATCTCTGAGTGCACATTTGTTCTAAACAGTGAATAAGAACATCCAAAAAAACCATTTATTAATATTTTAAAACATCATCTTCATGTTAGAATATAGATTAATTGTGTTGGTTAAAATGTGTTATGGCAAAATTTTCTTCTTTTTTGTCATGGAACAAAGAAGAGGTGAATCTGCCAAAAATCCCCCCCACTACACACACACACACACACACATATATATATATATATATATATATATATATACACCAGCTAAAGCAACAAATTAAACTGTATGTAGGTAAAATGTTTGACTGATTTTCTTTTCTTTCAAAAGAATGAATCTATCCTTGAAAATCTTAGCAAAAACATCTATTAAGATAAAACATGTAGAGATTAACCAATGTGTTAACAACTAAAACATTTTTAGGTATAATTAACTTATCAATGACATAACACCTTCTTCTTAAGAACTAAAGCATAATGATAATCCCAGAACACAAGACTTTAGACCACAAAGAAGCCTTTTGTTGCTAAAAAGACAAGGCGTTCAACAGATGTGTCATCAAGACAACATTAAATACAAACAGTTTTTTTTTACAAGTTTTAGGCAAAAATATTATGCAGTGTGTTTTAATCAGATAATGAGGATAGTGCTCTTCTACTACCACACGCCATCTTGAATTGGGCTGACTCCAAAAGTTAATCAGTTGTAGAAGTCAACCCATTGATTACTTTGTGAAAGTTTAATTAGCATCCATTCTGTGGTTCATGAGGTATTTTGCTAAAGGTACCAACTAACAAACACACGTACACAGATACAAACATGGGGGAAAGCATTATCGCTCCTACTTCACATTTGGCAGTGGGCGATAAAGAAACTATCAGAGCAGAATTTGTAAAAGACTGTGGGTCTGTAGCTCAGACTTACACACAAAAAAACATGTATTTATATATCAACAACTTCTATAATCTGATTTCAGAAGAGTTTGGAACTAAAATATATATAATTAAAAACTGGATTTAGATAAAGACATTTCACATTTTCAGAGAGCCAAATGAATTAAAACAACATTTTAAGCACAATAGTAAGCCCCGACTCAGCTGGCTGAATCCAAAAATAGATTTTACATTCTCCTGCTCTGTTTGGACTTACATTGTCTTCCTCAATGCCTGTCTTGTAAACTGTACAACACACACCCACACACACACCTGCAGAGTAAGTCAGTGAGTGAGATGACAACTATGCTGCTATGTTGCAGACCCAATAAACAAGCTGAGATGTTCAACTTCCGAGCTTTCAGCTCTGTCTCGCAGGCTTCCACTTCTCTTTACTCGAGTCAACCTGCTGTGCTCTGGTTGCCAGAACTCCTGCTGTTCTGTGGGCTTCCTGGTAAATAGCCTTCTCTCCAGGGACAACAGTGGGCTGGTCTTTGCAAGAAAAACTTCACTGGCTTGTGCACAAAGTGGAAAAATAAAGAGAGGATTCAACGTCAGAGACCTAAGGTGACACAAAGCAGCAAGAGGTGGAACTCACTTCTTACTAAATACGAATACAGAGGCGCAGTTATTCAGATGCTTAGCTGCAAAAAGAATATTACCAAGGAACATGTTCCCCATTTTGTCATAAGGTTCTGAGCCTAGAAAATATTTGAACATCAAAGTATCACAGACCTATTTGTGATGTGATAATAAAGATAAGAACTGTTTGCGCAGTTTAACTCTATTTTGATGTATTCCTGTTAGCTGGAATAAGCTAAAAATAACTTGTTTTGATGGCAAAACTGGGGCATTTGGACTTGTTGCTGATTCCCACAACGACTTCATGTACTTTTGAAGATCAATGCTTTAGAGATAAGACATCCTGTTATGATTATGGCTTCATTGGCATACTTCTTACGCAAACTAGAAGCTTGCTTAGCAAATCTTTAAAGACACGTTTGAGACTGATGACTCACAGTTGCTGCCTGTCTGTGTGCACACATGCTAATTAGGACAGCAGTTCAGATCAGCACTTGGAAAAATCCCCACCACAAAGGCACAATGATAGAAGCACTGATAGAGGCTATGCATCAGCGCTAATTTAATTTGATTACCACAATGTTGTTCAAGGAAGAGTGATGATCCATTCTCACCCACATTCACATCTGGAAGCCATGTTCCACAACTACAGGTGCAGAGGGGAGTAAAGGGCATCTATAAAGAATACATCTGTTCCCCCAACTGTTTTTCTCTTTTCTTTTTGACAGTTCAGAGTTTGTTCCACTAGATACAGGTTTTCATCTTTACCATTTTAAACAGTTGAATTGTACAAAAACTAAATAATAATTTAGCTTTTGCTGAAGGAACGCTTATTGCCCACCACCTTCATGAATTTTAGCCTAAGATCATCTCGTTTTGAGAAATGCTGGAGATGTAGCTTTTCATCAAACCTTTGAAAAATATACAGATATGCACAGTCTCATGTGATACTGTAAGATGTGATGGTCAGAATATGTGTTTTGAATGTCTGTCAGCTTCCCCTAACATTAGATCCTAATTAGTTCCATGTCTGCAAAATTGACTTTTATAGCCACTTTTGTGTTGGTTAATGTTAATTAGCTGTAGTGGCCATATTGATTTAAAGTGACACCAGTTGGGGATGTAGATCAAATCATTAATTTGAGAGTTTAAGTAAAATCTGTTCAGTGGTTCTTAGACACACACACACATGCACAGACATCAGAAGCTATGTCTTTTGCGTTGCTTTCCGTGTTTGCTGTTAGGTGTTTCAGTTTTTCTCAGTGTTCCCTGTGCCATCAGTTCACTCTTTCTCAGTCAGTCTTCACTCCTCCCACTCTCACCTGTTCCCAGTTATCATCATGCCCAGGTGTCTCCACTCTACTCATCAGCCCCTGTCCATATAGTCCCTCAGCTTTTCACCTTACCTTCAGTCTGGCGTTGTGCTGCTGTGCGTCCTTGAGCTCGTTACTATTTTGTGCTTGTTGGTTACCACATCAGATTTTGTTATTAAAATCTTCCACATTTTCTCAAGCTCCTGAAGTTTGTCTGCTTTTCTGGGTCTGACTCTGAAAACATTGACAGCACAGACACGAACAACATGTACTTTGTGTTGTCAAGTATTTTGGCTCTTTTATATATTTCACTTGCACAATATAGAAAAAATGCATTATTGCAATTTCAGTATGCAATATCAATATTGCAGCAGAGAGCTTAGATTGCAGTAAAAAAGCTAATATGTTCTAAGTACTGTGTATGTACATGCTTGGCAAGCCAATCTGATGGTCTCTCACTGCCCTTGATGCCCACAGCAGGTTTGTTTTTTGAACATCGTGATGCCAGAATAAAATAAAAACGGAGTGGGACAAAATGTACGTTCACTGCAATGGAAATTGTCATCACATTAATACAGTAGTTCTTCTAATATTGTGCAGAGCCTTTTAGATAAGAACTGTGGACAATGTTTGTTTTGAACGTTAAAGTATTCTGATAGATCAACACTAAGCTGTGAATAATACTGCTTACAGTTAAATCTTTAAAGCTAACAGAGTGATTATCAGACAAAGGTTCTGCACATTATGAATATTGACTAAAACAAATAAACAAATCTTCAGGTCAGAGAAGTAGTTGAGGCTTACATAAAACATCATTTCGACCTCTCCAAGCTGAGTGAATTTATGCATTGAATGTCTGCTTGCTGTATTTGCAGATTTCTCATCGCCTGGTGACGTTCAGTGTGCGGCCGTAATGAGAGATGGAAGTGGGAGAAGTGTGCTGTTTATTTTCAACCATCTGTGACTGGCCTGAAAAAAAAAATTCCCTTCAATGCTTTACAATGCGGCGCACAGGAAGAAAATGACACACTACGGTGCGAGTAGAACTGTGCTGGGGAAGTGAAGTGAAGTGCTCATGATTTTGCTTCTGAGTGTAAAAGAAGTCAATTTTTTTTTCAAGTGAAAAATTAAAAAGCTCTCTGAAATCGTGTCCCTCTTGGAAAAATAATAAATTATGAATGTTGCTGCTGTGCTTGTGAACTGAATATTTTAACATATATTTTTGTATCGGCTAACCTAAAACTGAAATAAATTTTAAAGATATAGAATAACAGCCAAACTGCAATGGATGTTAAAGCTTGTAAACAGTAAATCTGTTGTTGTACAGCGGATTTGTCATAATGCAGTGGTTGATCTGAATAATTTATCTAGAGTTTTTTTTAAAATAAATAAAAGGCCTAACATTCATTGAAAGAATGCATATCACCCACTGCTTTTCATGCTAAAGTTATTAACTGTTTTGATCAAACTTTGTAAATGACATTGTACATGATTTAATGAAATAGTTGTTGTGAAATATTGCAAGGTGTGTTAGCACTCAGAGAATGCGTTTAAGATGAATTTCTACTACCATGCCAAAATTATGTCAATATCTGTAAGATTGGCTGAAATATAGCCATTTTTGTGTTGGCTAAGGTTGATTAGCTGTGGGGGCCATTATCTTCTGGATTGATTCCAGATGCTAATTAATTTGTAAATGTATGCACAATTATTACTTTCTGAGATATTTTTTAACAAACATACAGTGTTGATTTTTGGAGTTATTAGTTTAGTTTTAAGCAATCATGTGCACAATGTGTAGAGTTCGATAAATGTGTTAGCAATTATGCTCAGCTACTAGAGTTCCATTAAAATTCATCCAATGGTTTATATAATATTTTGCTAACACTTCAGACAAAGGAACACACTCACTCACACACAAGCAAAAACATTATTGCCGCTTCCCTTTCCCACATTACGCCAGTAAGGACTGAGGTATTTTGAAGTGCAAGAAAAAAATCCTTTAAAGGACGTATCACCTGATTTTGTGATGGTCTCCGAGTGTGCTTTGCAAGCTTTTATGTTATCAGACAGAGAGGTTGAATGCATCAGCTCAAACAAGTTTAACTCCTCACAGGTGGTCAATCATCTGCTCTTTAAATAGCAGCGCAGAGGGGAGTTTTGACGTGGGCACATGTATTTATGATGAAGCTGCCAACATGGCCTACTTCTGGGTGACTGCTCGGGTCCCAGTGAGGCTCACATCTCCCCTCTCTCGATCTCTTTCTCGGTGCTCATTTTCAGTCATTTTGTTTTAATCACTTGCCTTTTCTTTCCCATGTAGGATCAGGCCCACCAGATTAGAAAGGACATTACTGCTAGGTAAATATATTTTTTGTAGAATTTTAGAGCTAAGATTGCAAGCTGTGTTAACATTTCAAGAACTGTATTTAACAGCTTATCGCTCCTGATTACAAGCAAAAAACATTTATATCAAAACTCCTTTAAAACCCATTCTGTATTTAGTAATAGAATGAAAAAAATTATTTTTGTGTAAAATAAAAAGGCACTTGTATTATAGATTCTATATTCAGCTACATCTTTAAAATTTAGGGTTATTAACTCACAATTCCTCAAGGGGAAAAAAGAAGTACACTGTATCATGTTGTATTGTATCATCCTGCATCTGGCTGTAAGGTATAATATTGTTTTGTAAAATAAAAAAAAATCCTGCAGTTTTAAAGCACTTTAAAAGGCCCAAATGATACCATATCACACATAAAGATTTTTAAACCACTAAGCATCAGGGAATTCCAGTATTAAAGTTTAGGATTTTAAAGTTTTCCTCAGTGTTTCAGTCTGTATGTACAGTTTAAAAGGCAGGAACATATCTTTTACTAAAGTCAGAACTCTACACTAAAGCATTGCCAAATTTATTTTAAACATGGACAGTTAAAAGCCAAAGAAAACTATAAGCTATACCTTTGAGCTGAAAGCTACAATAAGAACATTGGTAATTCATACTGTTTGTTTTGAAATCTATGTAGACTGTAGATGTTTCACAATTTGGTTCATAAAGATGGTTTTTGCTCTGAAGTTTTTACATAACTTGTGGCTGTGTTGTGTGCACTTAGATCCAGGATAAACTAAAATTTAGAGTGAACAGTATTGGTTACTATGGTCTTTTTGTTGATGTTGTTGTTTTATTATTTATTTCTTGGTCTATACGGGAATAAATGTGATCATTTATTAACCAACCTAATAAATAAATTTGTTTTTCAGCAGCGGAAACCTTGTAAGGTTGCAGTTTATTTATGTTTGTACATTTAAACCAGGACATTTGATTGAACATGATGTTAAAATGTTCAATCATCACAATGATTTGCACTTACAGATGTTTTAAACAAAAGTTTGCAATATCTTAGTAAACAATATATTGTTCAATATGGTTTTATTTATTTTGTTTTCTATAGATTTGTAAAGAATTAAAAGAAAGCTAAGGCAAAAAACATAAGGCAACCAGCTGCAAAGTTATTTATTTAATTATTTTTAACATATACTTCTTGTGTTACACCAAGGTGTAAAAGTTAAGTTTGCCACTCAGTGAAAAGTTTTGTTTCACTCAACACTGTTCAAAAGGATGATGTAAATTGTACAGTACCAATACTGTATCTTTATTAATCTATACTTCTTTATTGTTACAATAGTGGTATTGTTTTTGTATTTACAGTATTGGTGCTGCATTTTTAGAGTTGTATTACTAAAATTTATTTCATTATATTGTTGTGAACTTTAACTTAAAGTATCAGTAGTGTAAATTACTTTAAAGTATCAATACTGTGTTTTTATTACAATATTAACATTTTATGTTTTTGCCTGTGAGTGTGTGTACGTGCATATGCGTGTGTGTTGGGTGGGGGTGGGGTCCATATCAAAATATTCCATGAAGCAAAGGATGGATTTTAATGAAACCTTCTATTAAAATGGAGATGAAACAGAATGTTTGAATGGTTTGAATAGCATGCCAATATACACTAATGCCGTTATGCACACTTACTATCTGTATAGTTAGAAATAAAAAAATAAATTAATAAAAATCATATGAGTAACAGAGGGAGGCGCTATTGCTCATTTTATGAAGCGAAGAGAAAATTCCCACTCAGTTACAACTCAGATCTATCAAAAATCATTCATCAGGATTGTGAACCCTCAGTGTTTTTCTTTTACACACTTAATATGTTGCAGAACAGCGTAAAGCTGACAGAACTGTTATTCGGAACCAAAATAAAAATCCAGCAATAATGCATTCAAACAAATATAAAGCAAAGTTCTTCCAACTGTGCGTACTGATATAATAAAGATGCGCTTCCATTACTATGTGCCTCGTTAAAAAGCTTTGAACTTGTTTTCTTTTTTTTGCACAGTAGATATTTTTTCTTTATGGAAGCCTGTGAATGTGTGTGCTTGTGTGAATTTGTGCTGGTGGGGGACGGGGAGTGGTGAGGGGGGCAGAGAAGACACCACCCAACTCTGTCGGGAAAGGGAGGTGGTGTGAGCGCGCGCAGGGAGGGTGAGGAGATGGGAGGAGGGGAGGCTGAGCTGCTCCTTTCAGCACCGCGGACAGCTCCGGGTACCAGCAGCCAGCAGAGACCGCTCAGCTCCTCCTGCTGCTGCTCCGAGGGGACAGGAACCATGACGGAACTGGGACTTTACCACCACAGGAGCAGAGATTAGACGTTTTTTTGAAGAGCTTTTTTTTCTCTTTAATGACAAACTGCAGTTAAAATCAACAGAGGACGGTGTGTGTGTGTGTGTTGCAATCTCTGCGAAGTTTCTCTCTTTTTTTTCGTCTCCCAGGGAATCTTTTGGTGTTCAGGGGAAGTTAAAAACCAAGCATCAGCGCCCTTCTCCTGTTTGGACTAAAATAATCCAGAAAGAAGTTTCTTCGGTTTAGTTTTAGTGGAGAAAGATTTCTCTTTATTGGAAAACACTCCTGGGAACAACAACAAAAAGAGTATTTCAAGGCAAGTGTGTTTTCCTCTCGGTGCATTAGGCTTCTTCAGCCTCCATCCTCCCTGTATAGGACTAATGCTATTTTCCCACAGGCGATAGGAGTCCGACAGCCACTAATGCAAGCCTCTGAGACGCTTTTCCTCTCACGCAGCACTGATTTTTGTCTTCTCTCTCCCACCACCGGTCTTTTTATTTCACATTTTTAGCAAAATCACAGTAATGACAGGGGACTAACTGGGATAAATCTTTAACTAGACATGATTTTTTTGAGATGAAGTTGAAGAACTTTTGACACTGATCTGTTCTATTTGATTTATTGTTTTCCATTTTTTGGGGGGGACTTGCTGTCAAAGAGGTGCCTGCTTGTTCATGACGGAAATGATGGCGCTGAGTGGAAACTGTAGGACTAATCCCAAAGACCAGGCGTCGGTCCAGAACAGTTTCCCAGATGTTGTTGAGCTAAATGTCGGAGGGCAGGTTTATTACACGCGCCACTCAACTTTGGTGGGCACTCCAAACTCGTTACTTGGTAAGCTCTTCGCCTCCAAAAAAGACGCGTCTAATGACTTGGCGAGGGACCCCAAAGGTCGTTACTTCATCGACAGGGACGGCTTTTTATTCCGGTACGTGTTGGATTTTCTCCGGGACAAGCAGGTCGTCCTCCCGGACCACTTCCCCGAGAAGGGGAGGCTCAGGAAGGAGGCAGAGTACTTCCAGCTGCCCGACCTGGTGAAGCTCTTGACCCCCGAGGATATCAAACACAGCCCGGACGACTACTTCCACAGCGACCACGAGGACGGGTCTCAGGGCAGCGACCACCGGCAGTGCCCGCCGCCCTCCCTGGTCCCCGCGGACAGAAAGAGCGGCTTCATCACGGTGGGCTACCGGGGCTCGTGCACCATGGGCCGGGAGAGCCAGTCGGACGCCAAGTTCCGGAGGGTCCCTCGGATACTGATATGCGGCAGGGTGGCCCTCGCCAAAGAGGTGTTCGGGGAGACTTTAAACGAGAGCCGGGACCCGGACAGGACCCCGGACCGGTACACCTCCCGGTTCTACCTAAAGTTCAAGCACCTGGAGAGAGCTTTTGACATGTTGTCGGAGTGCGGTTTCCAAATGGTGGCCTGCAACTCGTCGGTCACGGCCTCGTTTGTAAACCAGCACACGGAGGACAAAGTCTGGTCCAGCTACACGGAGTACGTGTTCTACCGTAAGTAACCTCTCCCAATGGCCGCTAGTGGGCGCACGTGCTCAGGCTGGTGATGTAAGAGAAACATCTGGAGGTGGGAGAATGGGTGGGCCTTCTACAGCTTCCCCTTTACAGATGTGTGGAGGTCACATTTTGACATTTTTTTTATCAATCTGATTTGACTTAGAAGTTCCAAACCCCTGTTAATGAACAGCTTGTTGGCTTTTGTTTGTGACACTGCATCTCCTTGCTGGAAATCCTGATGTCTGAGGTTTTTGTCTGAACCCAGTGCTACAGAGAAAGTGAATTTCATTGCAAATGCGTTGTGAATACGTGGTGTTTATCGGAAATTTGCTGAAGCAGCTGAAACTGCATTGTTAGCGTCAAATTTAAATGAGCTAAAGTTAAAATTAGTAGAACCATAGCTAGAAGCTAGATGTAGCATAATGATTACTATAAATACTAAAAGTTACAGAGAAGTAGCTAAAAGCTAAAGTAGCATAAAAAATAGCACAAGTACATTGGTGTAGGTTTTAAAGAGAGCAGACTTTTAGAAGGAATTGAAGAGATCTAACTGTATTTTTATTGGAAACTTTATTTTAAATAAATGTAAATATTTTGAAAAGTGAAAACTTACAAAAATAAAAGCTGAAGCACACTATTTTTGATCAAACTGAACATTTTGATACAAGGCATATGGATGGTTAAAATACCACACACTATGCAGAAGTAGTTTGAGTCCAAACAAAGTACAGAAGAAACTATAATCAGAAAAACAATTGTGTGAATCCTGACTCAGCATTCACACAATTAGATATCACCTTCTAATTGGGGTTAAGGTAGGGTGTTGTTATCACTCCGTGGAAGCCCTACAAAAACCATCTGCAAGGAAACACTTAACTGAGAGGCTAATTTGTCTGTTAATCTCAGCACTCAAACCTATTACAGCATGTTGCAACATTCAGCACATTCCTGCAAGAGTTTATATTTCAGAAGATTTATCCAGATTTTTTAATAATCTCCCTTTGATGCATCATGTCAGAGCAACGGTTTGTCAATGCTTTGCCACTTCTCATCATAGAGCAATTTGCTTCTCCACCTCCTCTCTTGCTCTCTCTCTCTCTCATCCTGCCCAGTATCCTTTCAACTCCTTCGCATTTCATTCTGGATTTTGCTATTACTCTCTTAGCATTTCTCCATCTGTGAGGCTCACCGGCTGCTGCCTATGTAGGAGGCTGATAGAGAGGTTGTGAGGAAGAGCTCATCATCAGTTTTATTGTGGCTCTTGTAAGGTTTTATGGCATCACATTATAATCCATATATTGTGATTTATCACAAGCACATGCTTAAGTTCTTTGCACAATAAAGTACTCCAGAACTAGTAGCAGTAAGCAAATTATAAATGAAATAAGGCCTATAATTGATTTGTCAACAAGATTATTAGAATTTGATTATATGTTGTAAAACACAAAAGTAACAATTGTAGATGCTGAATTGTAGATGATTCAACTCTCAACCTTATATGTGATTTACATTGAACCTTTATGTAGATTGTCATTTAATAATGTCCCCATAAAAGTATACATCTGTGTGTACCACATTTTCACTTATAAATTATTTGAGTAGGACTTTCAGCTCTAGAGTAAAGGCGTTCAATCCAATTTTAAGCTAATTTAAAGACTTCCCTAAAAGTCATTGTTTTAGTATGTCACGTGACTGAAACAAAATCCGGGCTGTGTTTTAAAATAAACTAATTAACCTGCAAATTCCCACATTCTCAAAAGACATACAATATTTTTTGCAATCATATGAGAAACCCACTGCCTGCCTCATAAATTACAAACATCAAATAAGCACATGAGCAAACAGCAGCTGAGGAAACACATGAACACAATTTCCTGGGCTGGGTCCAGGCTAAATGAGCTCTGCATTAATGGCCTACATGAAGCACAAAGACTGAATGGCTCTTGGCTCTTATAACTCCCAGAAGTAGCCCTAACAAGCCAAATCAAGAGCTGGTGAGAGCTGCTGACACATGCCACATAAACACACACGTGTGCACGCTACACATCCCACTAATGCAATATCTGGCAGTGTGTTTGTGGGCCACCGCTGCCACTTTCTGCTTACTGACAACAGTAAGAGCTTCCTGATTTTGCTGACAAATGCTCAGCTTGTTAGGGGCAGCACACTCAAAAGCGGGGGCACAAGTCGCCATGGTAAGCACACTGAAAATCAGGCAGGGAGTTTGTTTAAAGCTGCAGTCACACAGTGGATTAAATGCAGCGGCTGACAATCTACCTCCTCCATGTGCTTCTCTTTTTTTTCCCCTTCTGTCTTGTTCTTTCATGTCTCGTCAATTTGCTCGAGTCAATCATAGCTGTCTTTCTTTCTTTCTCTTGTCTCGGTTCCCGCCTCCCCTCTTCCCAGCTTCATTTTGCTCCGTGCGCCGCAGGGGCAAGGAGCACAGCGGCAGCACCAGTTGCCTTTACATGCCTCACTGCACCGTCACGCCTCCTGTCTCGCTTCTTATTCATATCTCTGTCTGCCTGTCTGTCCGACGCCATGATTTCTGCATTAACTGTCATCTTCAGCCGACTCATCTCACGTTTGAGTTAGTCTAAGGTCTGTTTTTGCATTTTGAGCAAGCCATTACTCATCGCTTTTAAAGGTACTCATTCCAAACTGTAAAGTAAAACATAGAAATGGTACCCTGAACTAAAATGGTGCGGTTTGAAAGTATTTACTCCAGGAGTTTTCCAGATATATTCTATTGATTTGAAATCCTGAAATGTGGGTCCACACTGGGTGCAAACAAAGCACTGGGGTGAATCCGCCAAAAGCAAGTTGAAGCTTGAGTCACATGATTGACCTACATTAGGCTGGTCATACTCTGTGCAGGTAAAGAAATATGGTTGAACTGAACAGGTGTAGAATCTAAGAAAAGTTTAGGTGGAACGATATAATTGAATCTGCTGCTAAATGCAAAAGAAAGAGAAGACAGCGTAAGACAACTGTCAAGAATAAACACTGTAGATAAAGCAAGGCGGTGAAGTGCCAAAAAGACTGAGCTCGGCATTCAGACATGCAACTTTTGTGAAACTTCTACTAGTCCAGCAAGTTTACAGTTTCAATGTTTTTTCAACTCTAATTTAGGATTGTTTTAAAAAGTAGTTGCCACGCTTTATTCAACAATTCTGAGTGTAAATACATATCAGTACATCACAACTCCATCCCAAACATCTCTTCTGTGGATGTCGCCATTGATGAACTATTTTCAGTCACTTTGGCTGTTTCCAAAGGCAAACAAATGCAAATAGAAGTTAGCAGCCATTCACAAGTTTTGCATACAAAGTTTTAATTTAAGGACACATTAACCTTCAATATGAGGAAAAAAGATGTGCAGATTTGTTTTCTTACTTTATGAAGAAAATGCCATGCCATTGCAGTGTCTACTTTTAAAATATTACCAATATGTGCTTTCCTGATTCAAGATTTCACTTTACTTGCATGGAAAAAGAAATCATTTTCTCAGCTTGGTGTAGAAAGAAAAAAAAAAACAGACTATCTTGTTCAAACCCCCCACCACCACCCCACCTCTACCACCCTGAACCTTATTGATCTTTTTTTCCAGGATGAGTTGCAACATCAGCTGCAAACTAGATCTTCCTAACTTCACTTTGCACGTGCCGATGCGGCTGAATGGGTACAAATCCTCCCCTTAGCTGGGTTCTTCCTGCGATAGAGGAGGCTGCTTCACATTAGTGATAACTGCTTTGTAATGACCTGAGCAACAATCACATATACTGCTGGTGTGACTCAAAACTCTTCATATATTTGCTCATGTAAAACATCTGTCTGCCTGACACATTAACATTAGTTCTGATGGTTGGATGTCATCTACTATTACCCACACACTGGTTGATTTGATGATAGAGGACCCACCAGGTGGCCAGATATAAATAACATGGAAGAAAAGTAGATTTTTTGCCTTGGACACCTGGTCCTTTAAGAATCAAGGCTAAATTTAGAAAATAAAAACTGATCTGATTATTCTGACATTAAATAATGTATTTGTTTTATTACCACAAATCTGCTTCACTGACAGAAATGTTCTTCTATATTTAGCATGAATGCAGTTGCCCATGGAGCTTGACTATTTGAGACATACTACAATCAAAATCAATACTTTTTTAATGCTTTAATGTTTTAATGCTTTAATGTTAGTGTTTTACCCATGTCTCTGAGTGTGTTTGTTTGTCTGTTGTGTTAGTAGCTAAGAGTGATCCCCAACTTATACTTCAACCTGATTGCACAAGGTCAATTTTTAAAACTCTGCTATTAACTATTGGAGGCAATTCACTCTGTCTGTTAGCAAAATAGCCTATGACCCACTGGAAAAATTGATGAAAATTTCAGGACATAATCATTGGCTGTACATCTACAACTGATTAACTTAATTTAAGGTGGCTGCCACAGCCAACTGAAATAAAAAACAAAACAAAAATGGCTATAACTGAAGAACACTACAAGGAAATGTATCGATTTTTAAACATCAAAATTCTTTCACTTCATTTACAGTTTAATGTTGAGCTGAAAGCAAACCAGTAACATAGGTATTAGTTGAATACCTGGAGATCCTGTGACCCTAATGCATAAATCTTTGCATTAGATGATAAAATCTCGGACAAAATCTCAGAGGAATATAAATCCTGGAGAATTTTTTTTAAATTTTATGTCTCCTATATTTAACTTTTCTTAACGATTTTAACTAATTTGATGAGCATTTCAAAACTGATTACCAGATTCAGAGACAACCACATAGTCTTTTAACAAAATATACATTCTTTCATTTGATTTCATTTTCACAAGTGTGTCGTCTTTACAAAAAAATATTGTTTCTATGAAAATTTCAAAGAGTTTGCTTGTACATAAATGCTAAAAAGACACATTTTAGTTGGGGATGAATTTAATATATAATATATACAATGTAAAATATATTGTATCGTATTAAAACTCACGTTCTGTTTCCAGTTTCATTGGAACAAGTTTGCCATTGTCCACTTGAAATTTTCACAATACTGTTACCCAAAATTCCAACATTTTTTAAGTATTTTCTCGCTTGTAATTTGTTATCCAGATTTGGTTTACTGACTGTAGCTATCAATCTCTCTTTTTTGTATGTTTTTTATAATCTGGATTGCCTGTGAGGCCGTGGAAGGCTAAATGTGTTTACCAATTTGCTGCATGTCTGGAGTGAATGATAATTAATCATCGCTGCTGACAGTTGCGGTATTGAATCCACTTCAGGGCCTAACAGAGCTGTCCAATCATAAAATCCAGAAACTTTGAATTTGGCACAAAGGAAGCATTTCTAAAATGTGCTAAAGGGATAGAAGAAATACTTTTCTGGCTCAGGATGTACTTTCACTTTTACTTTTTACTCAACAAACTGGCAGCTGGTGAATTGTGTCTCATCACAAATGGGTTCTCTCATGTATGCTGGTGTGCCATGCTGCACCATTAGCTTGTTACACACAGATGAGTAACTCCTTGTGGGGCAAATGTATTTTGGCAGGTGGCTGCAGTTACAGTGTGTGGGTGTGTGTATTTTTCAGTGTGTGACCCTCACTGCACTACCTGAGGCATTTGCACACCCGTTGAGCCACCAGGAAAACACACCTGCACTCCTCCACTAAGCTCCCACACACAGACGCTTGCACATGCGTATGGCAGCCATAAGCACTCATCAAAAAATAAAACCGCATGATTCTCAGAGATGCAGCTTCGCCAAGACTCATCTGAAAAGACATTAGCAGCAGAAGTCCTGTCCTGCAGACCTGTTTTAGTCTATTAGCCGAAGAGCAGAGAGGTCATGACAGCTCTGAAGAAAGACTTGATGGCTGCCTCCAGCCTCGTTTCTGCAGGAGAGTACATCACCACACCTCAAATCTGCATTATTTAGACTGAGACAAACACAGAAATGGCTACAGCTCAGTCACTTTTATACATATTGAACTAAGATCTGGTGTGGCAGTAGGCGAGAGTCATTCCCAACACATACTTTGATCACTAACGGATAACTTCAGTTTGTTTGTTGTAAACTTTGGCATTAACTGTTAGAGTGAACCCTGTCTGTCTGTTAGCAAGATCTCTAATGAACCACAATGTGCATTTTATATCCATAGCTAAATAACTTTTTGACTGAACTTTATTTAAGATGGCTGCCACAGCTAATTAAACTTATCAAACACAAAAATAGTGAAAACGTAGTCAATTTTACAAATACTGAGCAAATATTTTATGCAACAGAAACTTAGTGTCAGTCCTACCAAATACATTACAACCTTTATTTAAAACTGGCATACAAAGCAGTGGACAATATGCGTTCCTTAAAGGAATGCTAGTTTCATGATGCAGTTGTATTTTATTGTAGTCTGTATAGTACTTTTACTTTTTCTGTCCGAATATTAAATATTTATTGCATATCTTTTACCTAAGCTTTTAAAACAGTAAGAATTTGACAAGATTTGCTATCTTCTGTAATAAAACAATCTCTCTATAAGATTTTATTTTGAAAATAGGAATGTTTCAGCTTCTGTGTTCACACACACATATGCTCTGAAATTTTCAACACTGTTTCCATAGCGGCTGCTATCAAGAATACAAACATTTGCAGCAAACTGACGAGATTTTTTATAATTTACTCAGCCAGCATTATAGAATGAATTAAAAAAGAAGTTTCTAAATGAGCCAGTCTGTGGTGACTGGGCATGCATGCTGATAGCAGCTGCTGTTTCCAACTTTCTATCTGCTTGTTTTCTTGTTTCTTTGGTGATACTAGAAGTACTACATCCTGATATATGTTATAAAAATAATACACAAAAAAGTAATTATACAGATGTAAGCCTCTTCCACCAGACTTGTGCTGTAACTAGTAAAATACTGTGATTTTTGAAGCCTACTTTTTGCATCTCTAACCCAGTCTTAGGTCATGTAATTGATTTTATGAACAATGTCTTAACTTCAAGTGACAAAATCAGTTATGTTGTTTAATAGTAACACAGAATAAAGCCTCTAAATGCAAGCATTTTTTGTGACATGTCACCTTAAATGTGTGTGAAACTTGTGACTGTGTAAAGTTCATTCGACATGTAAATGTAGTAGTCTCGGACAAATTTAAAGACTTGAAAAATAATCCAGGTAAAGTAATTTGCGTCTTCCTGTTTGTTTTCTTTGGGACATTTTGTTGAGCTGATTGAGTTCAGTTCAACAATTGTGAGCTTTTACTTTCAGAGGAAGGCATCATTTTGTTGGAATTTTGACTTGGGCTAGAAAACAAAGAGAGTTCTATTTCATGAACCACGGGAAGGATTTTATTGAAGGTTTCAGGAAATGAACAATCCATGTACGTCAATGACTGATTAACTTTTGGAGCCAATCCAGTTCAAGATGGCTGTCATACCAATTGAATTTAGAAAATACAAAATAACTATAATTAAGACAGTTTTACAGATATTGTGCTAAGGTTTAGGGTGGTTATAGCTGACATTCATTATTAATACATACCACAAGTGCTATTTATTGTGTAAGATCTTTGCTTAAAACTTTACCATTAACCTATTTGTTTGTCAGCAAAATATCTCATAATCCACTTGATGAATTTTAATGAAACCTTCAGGAATTATATAATGGATGTACTGTACATCAATGATTGATTAACATTTAGAGTCAATCTATTTCAAAGTAGCCATCACAGCTATTCAACTTTAGCCAACACAAAAATGGTTATGAGTAGGTCAGTTTAACAGATATTGAACTAAAATGGGATCCAGTAGTAGCTGAGAGTCCATAACAATAAATACCCTGAGGGTGTCGTCTTGTGATATCTTATAAGATTGTGCATAACGTTATTTTCAAGGTTTGACCAGAACAGCTACAGCTCCACCATTTCCGAACATAAGATGTTCTTAGTCTAAAACTTTTGGCATGAAAGGCAGCGGGTGACATGCATTCTTTCAAGGAATGCTAAGCCTTTATTCTTTAATTAGTTTGTCTTAAACCCCTATAAGGCTGTTGTTGTTTTCGTTAAGATTAGGCACAAAAGCTATTTCATTCCTGCAACTGAGCTGCAACAATACAGAGGATGGGAAGAATGTGAATAGAAATCTGATCTATGGATGAGCACTGGAAGGAAAAAGGGTTTGATAGTGATCACTAAATACAGTTAAAGGAACAGAAAGTGAACTCAGTTTCAAAGCATTTGTTTATCATTTAAAATGATACAAATATACTCTATGTTACAAAGAATGTAAAGTAAAACAACACAGAGAGAGGTGAGTATGGAAGTTATAGGAAATTAAAAAAACAACAGCATAGGCAAAAGAATAAATAAAATGAGTCAGACATGGAGAAAGATCGTCTTTCTTGTTTGTCTCGCCTCCCTCTTGACCTTCTCTAATGCAAGCTTAGTGTAGCTACGTAGCAAAAACTCCCATAATCCCTGTTCCCTGGAGAACGTGGAGAACTATCGAGCTCTGACAGAAAGAGAGCAAGACTGGAAGACAGAAAAAAAAGAAGAAAACAAACGGAACACAAATGCAAAACCAAGCTTCCTCTGGTCCCCTGGGACAGTCTCCTCTTGTTGCTGTCTATCAGTCCATTTTCTCCTTCTGGGTGACTCTCCACTCTTTGTTCTCTCTCAGTCGGAGCTCACAGTTGATATAAAGCTGATGCTCTTCCCCTGTTGTGTTGGAATAAGTGCTCTGTGGTGCGATGAGGTGCGAAGCGTTGCTATAATGACAGAAACTGCAGCTGGAGAGACTCTTCACAAGGCTCAGCTCACCGGCTGGAGCTGCTGCAATGCATCAATGGTTTAATAGCCCCCGCTTTTTGCACGTCCTGATTGGCTGGCAATGCAATAAACGCAAAGTGAAGGGGATACAGAAGTTCTCTGGCATCTGTTTCAGCGCCGCCTAATCGTCCCAACATCTGTTTCCACGGTGGGAGAGCTTGTCACAGTTCAGATTAATGTCTCCTGCCATTTGGAGCTGCGTCCTGTATGAAGAGATTTAGATAACAAGAGACACGTTTCCAACATGTGTCCCTAAATTCTGACTGAATTGTCTTTATAGATCATGCTTTTCAAGAATGTATTGAAGTTAGCATGTCACATATAAGTTGTTGTTCTAAATAAATTCCAAATTGAAACTTGCAGTTATATTAATTGAAGGTTTTCAAGCCCCTACTATTCAGAAATGATTACTATTATTGCCTTTGGAGCTCTTTTTTTCTGAAAGTATTTATGTAAACCTAATTGTTACTGATCATGGCTGCTCATAGTTACAACATCTCCACATGTGAATCTAAGGCACAGGGAGCTCAGAACTCCTAAGTGTGAATTAACAACAAACGACTGACTGCTGATCAGATGGTCTCTCTGTCATCCAACAATTATAGAAGTGAAAATGTACCACTCACAGACTAAGAAAACAGGATGGCTTAGACTCCCAGAAAGTAATAATTTGATGTAACTTCTGGAGTTAACTTCTGGAGTCAAACCAATTCAAGATGGCCACCACAGCTAATCAATGTTAGCAAGCACAAAAAAGGCTTAAACTCAGTGAGTTTTACAGAAATTGAACTAAACTTTGATGTGGTAAAAGCTGACAGTCATTTGCAACACCCACTCCAAGTGCCAACAGATCATGCAAGATGATGTGAGATACTGCAATACAGATGATGCATAAAGTCATTTTCAAGGTTTGACCAAAACAGCTACAAGTTCATCATCACTCAACATAAGATGATCTTAGTCTAAAACTCTGGCATGAAAGGCAACAGGCAATATGCGGTAAATCAACAAATACTAGGCATTTGATTACAATTATGCCTTTTTGTGCTCCTAAAAGTATAAAGGACATGTCTTTCAAACATGCTCTGATCTGTTAAATATTTTAAAAGATGATGGCATTTTCCGTAGATGTGACCATCGGTTCTTTTTAAGAAAATACTCGGGTTTTAGATTTTTTTTAACAAAGTTTAGATTTTAGAGAGCCTTTTTAAAAAACACATAACAAGTTACCAATGTGCATTAGTTACTAAAATAAAAAAAAGTGAAATATTGTTTTGATAAACAGAATTTGATGTTTGGCTGTAAAATGCTTACATACTTCATCACCAAAGGGGATCCTTAATAAAATATGTATTATTGCTCAATAAATATGTTATGAATATATTTTTTTTCCAAATCCCATCCAAAAATACCTGTCTGATCAGCCTTTGGATAGAAAAACTGGGTCAAAACAGACTGACATTTCTTTCATTGTGTGTGTGAACTTGCACATTTTAAATTAATGTAAACATCTGCTCCATCTGAACTTTCTAGTTGGCAGCTTATAGCCCGTGAGATTTTATTGGCTTTAAAGAAATATCATCACACTGATTAATACCAAAAACAACTAACAACAGGAATGTTTTTTTTATTATTATACAACTAAATTTCAGCTGCTTGAAGAATCCTCCCAAACTAGTGGCCAAATCACAGGTCACTTCCTGATCCTATTATTCTGACATTTTTAGTGTTTTCTCTGCATTTGAACCCTTCAGGTTCATGTTCCCATGCTGTTTATCAATCTGCTGACAAACTGCTCTCCCCCCCGGAGTGAACAGTTTCAAGGCATCGTGTTAAGCAACTGCGGGTGAGCAAAAGCAGCTTTTTACTGCAAAGTTGCCCCATTTTTAATAAAGTCATCTTTTTGATCTTGTCCTTTTCACACTGGGATCAAAGAATAGTTTCACATGCTGGGCTTTTTCATCAACATTTTAACTCACATTTCCTGACAGTGGCTTTGCTCTTGTTGTTGCAATACTAAGCCACTACTTAAGTCAGCGAAATCTTAGAATGTTTCTTTATTGAGAATAGACATGACTGTCATACACACAAATGAAGCAACATTTTCAGTCGGTTGTTTCTTCTTATGTTCTTGGAGTTAATTTCTTTTTTTTTCTGAGGATGCATCATTGATTTCTCAGACAAAAACTTTTTGAATGTTAGTCCCTAAAACTTCACAGACTGATTACTTCAGGATCATTTCTTGTTTCTCTGTGCCTCATTAGAGTCACACACTGTCACTTTCTCAGCAGCGGTCCACAGATTGATCGAGCATATGGCCATAGTGCTTTAATTCCACAGCCTTGCGTCTTCCTGGGGCACAGTGTCAGTGCCATTTCATTTGTGAGCAGCAGCGAGGTCTTTATGTCCATTAAGAAAGCCAGAAGCACTAATGTAGAAACTCCAGGGAAATTAACTTGGCCAGAAATTACAACGCTAACTTGAGATAGAAGCCTACTGTGTCCTTTTCTTTCTAAATAGCATAAAATCTCGACTGGCAGAGGACATAACACTTGTTTTAAATGTATTTCTGTTATTGCTGCATAAAAATTACAAATAAATGTCAAAAATTGTTCATAAAAAGAGTGAAAACATTGTAAATAGTTGGGAAGAATAAATGAGCGATTCCTTAAAGAAATGCACATCCCCAGCCACTTTTAATGCCAATGTTTCAGTTTAAGATCATCTTACGCTGAGAAAAATATGAAATTGTAGCTGTTTTTGGTCAAACCTTTGAGACAACACTATGTGTCGTCTTATGCTATATAACAATCTGTCATCCTCAGAGTAATACTACCACATTATAATCTAGTTATAATCTTTTTTTTTCTAAAGTCAGGTGGCTGTAGTGTCTATCTTGAATTGGATTGACTCCAAAAGTTAATCGATTGTTGATGTATATCCAGTAACTACTTTCTGAAAGTTTCATTAAAATCTGTCAAGTGTTTCAAGAGATATTTTAGTAAAGGGCAATCAGGGTTGACACCGACAGGTAATCCTAAAGTTTTAAGCAAAGATCTCGTGCAGTGAGTAGCATTTGGACCGTGTGTTGTGAATCACTCTCGGCCATTACCACACCAAATTTTAACTATGCACGTGTAAAATGGACTGAATTATGGTCATGTTTGTGTTTTCTAAGGTGAGATGGTGTGGCGGTCATCTTGAATTGAGTTGGCTCCAAAGATTATTCATTTATAAAGATCCATCCACTGATTATTTTCTAAACATTTGAGTATAATCCATCTAGTGGTTCATGAAATGTCTTGCAAACAAACACACAAATAGTTAATGTCAGAATTTCAAACAAATATTTTGCATCCCTTGGCACTCAGCGTGTGTGTTCAGGATTGGTCTCAGCTACTACCACACCAATCTTTAGGTCAATAATTGTAAAATAAAGATTACTGCCATTATAGCCGTTTTTGTGGTTTTCAAGGTCAGTTGTGGAAGTAAATTAGGTAGTTGAAGTAAATACTATATATGCAATTCCAGAGGATTATTTTAAACTATAAGAATGTCTTATTAGTAATCTGTCTGAGTCATATTAGAGTACCGAGCTGCTTGCAAGAGCACACTGTCATCGCTTTTTAAACCCTGAGTATCTGTGAAGCTCTCTGCCCATCCATTAAAAAAACCCTCATGGATTCTGGTTATATGTGCACACACCATGCATGCAGAATCCCTCTCTCACCAAAATGCACATGTGGAGGTTAACTTATACAAACAGCTCATAGATGAAAAATGACTCTCATTAAGGGGGAGATTATAATCCACATTGCTCACTTAAACACACTCAGACGTCTAAAAACTCCTCACTCGTTCTTACACTGATTAATGCAAAGCAGGTTTTGATTAATGCTTCAAGATTCACGACAAAGACACAAAACATTGCTCACACCAGGCTCATATCGAGCTGCACCCTCAAGCTACCTCATGGCCTAAGAGTTCTGCCTCAGTATGCTTCTTTTTTCTTTTGTCTGGAGCTGATTTTTAAAGACAAAATAGGGTTTCTAAAAATATATTTGAGGTCTCTCTTGAACCAGTAAATTAATTTCTCTGCTCTCCCTGGAAACTTAGTAACAGCATCAGTGAATGCACTTTGTTAGACCATAGCCTAAATCAAGACTGTGCAGGCTATGAATTAGTGCATTTTATTTATGTGTTTATTTCAAACTGGACACCTGCTATGAACATTTCTGACAGTTCTTTCTTTTATACAAATAAAAGGGTAAAAATCCTACAAGAGGCAACACAAATCCTTTAGATCTTAGTTCTTTTGAAGTAGGGTTCTGTCGGACGGCTGAGGACAATTAATATCTTACCTGGTGTAACTCTTTGAACAATTTGAGTTTGGAGAAGTAGAGTTTAATTCTGTCCAGATTGATGAGCGAAATGCTAGCCCTTTACATCATCACCAGTGGTTATAAAGCTTTATAACATAGTGTTTGCATGAGCTGCTGTGTGATTTTTCTCACCTCTGCTGAGAGGTGAAGACAGACATGGATTATATTTTTGCCTGTTCGTGTTTGTTTGTCTGTATTACTAAAATATCTCATGAACCACTGGATAGAATTGAATGAAACTTTATATTAGCCAATATAAAATTAGCTATAACTCAGTCAGCTTCACAGATACTGAGCTAAAATTTGGTGTGGTAGTACATGAGAGTCATTCACAACACATACTCAGAACATGGCATCTTGCAAAGCTCCATAAGATTAGGCAGAGAGTTATTTTCAAGGTTTGATAAAAGCAGGTATAACTCCATCAACACAAAGAGATCAGTCTAAAAAGAGTTTAAATCTCTGGCATGGAAGGCTGTGGCTGATAAATGCTAGGCCTTTAATTGAAAGAGGAGTTGTTTTAAGATGACAGCCTTCCTCTCTGGTCTTGGCCTCACTCAGATTAGCTATGAAGTTTGTTAATTCGGTCACAATGAAACTATTTCTTCAACCGGAGCTTGTTCGAAGAGTTATCTACAACAGGTAACATACTGACTGATCATAATCTTTCCACAGAACCCAAGATAAAAAAAATCTGAACACTGTTCGTTTAAAATCTGTCCAGGTCAGCTCACTCAGAGTACAGCAACAAGGTTAGAGATCAGTTGTTAAATGTAACAGTTTAAATCTAAATGACTAATTTTTGTTATTATTATTTTTTTTTCCAGACATTAGAGTCCTGCTCTAATGTCTGCCACCCTGTATACAGAGAGAATGCTCATTAGGTTTATGGTCACTAGAATTGCCACGACTCCACCCAATAATGAGCGAAACAGAAGATTCACTTTAGCTGTGGCTTTGCTTGGTTGAACATCTGGTGGATTTGAAGAGTTTGCGGTTATCTGTGTTTTCTGTCTCGCAATAGCGATTTACGAAAACTACAAAAGCCTCCACAATCATCCCATCCAGGTTTGCACAGCTGTTTATTATTCACACTGTAATGAATTATTGAGTGATGTCTACAGAGGACTGCGCTTTCTGTGGCAATCCAAAAGAGGCTCTGGCTGTTTGCAAAAATAATGGGTTGCCAAGTCTGGTCCTATGCACACATACTACACGTATAATGACCTGCTAACAATTCACAAAAAATGTCGGTTGAGTGTGGAAAATGATTCGTCGGCTGTGACTGCGCATGATTATGGTCTGCAGATGGGAGGCTTGTCTGTAAATTTGTTTTGCAGGACAAAGGAAAGCATATCAGGGTGTAAACATCTGACAGCAAATATGCACAAATACACACAGGTACACGCTTGCAACACATTATACAGATAAGATCGGACTCCAGTTCGGCTTAGAGGGACACATTGTTTACTGCAAGATTAACCTGGCCAAAGCTTTGGAGGGATTAGTAAACAGCATGTGTCCTCTTAAATCAGCACAACTGTCGATTCTGTAAACTCCAACCGTGCCATAGATTGAAAGTCTAGATTTGATCTCTGGAGTGTGGTAATCAGGTGTAGCTGGCTCATAAGGACAGGTAGGGCAGCACCCTTCTAAAAAAATAACTTATCCCAAAAAATATGTTCTCCTAATAAAAAATATTAATTACTTAATTACTTAGCTGGCTGTGTGTTGTTTTGTTCTGAGTGTTTTTCAACTATTCTGACTATTTTAATTAGAATTCAAAATTGTTTTTGGTGATTTATTCTCGGTTGTTTTACTTATTTGCTGTTATGGGGCTGGAAAGACATCAGACCACTGGGTGCCATTGTTTGTCCAATCTGATGACTTCTGTCCATATTTATGAAGGGTTCATATAACCCAAGTGACTGTTGATTGGTAGTGACATTAAACAATTGTTTGCCTAACAAGCCGTAATATAACATTTCAAAGCTTTAAATGCTGATAAGAATTCCATTCACTGCCACTCAAAGTGGAGGGGAGGTTTCCTCCAAAAAAAAAGGTGGAGCATTGCCCAAAGGTGTTCCGCTACACTCATGTTAAACATTCACATCTTGTTTGGCCAAGCCTTAAATTTCATACCCTCAGCTTTACTGTTTACCAACAGTAACCACCGTCCTCTCTGTGCCGCTGATCCATCAACATATATTATTATATTTTAAAATACGGACAATGTGCTGATCAGAAATTTCACGGCACATGGCCAGCTGTGACTCCAACTGGCTCCTTGTTCCTAAATGTTAACCAATCATTGTTCCTCGTGAATCAAGTGTCACATGATCCCCTAAATATGACATAATCAGAAACAGCGTAGAAGGCTCATGACTTCCTGTTTTCAACTGATGTCCTGTGGGTAATGTAGTTTATAAGATTCAGCCGTAACTTACAGTTGGTGAAACTGGAACCTGCATACAGGCAGGTTTATGAGACGTGGCGGTACGCTATAAAAAAGTGATGGTACACTAAGGACAAAAATTTAGAAGTGCCAGTGGGTACCAGCCCACTTCAAGCACTGACGCAAATTGTAAATTTATGGGTTTAGTGATTCAGGATTTTGAAGCCAATGTCTGCTCCACTAATATTTATGCTCAGGAGCTGCTGCTGGTGGTAATGCTCATTTGGACATGAGCATAATGAGCTGGGAGGAGAAACAAGCAAATGAAGCAAGGCCATTCTGCACATCCATCAGATCATTTAGCCTATTAAAATCATTACAGGATGACATTTAGGTACAATGATCCCCTGTAATCACTAAAATTCACATGTCACTGTTAAAACGCTGGGATTAGAGCCGTAATGTAATTGTCTCACAGTATATAATAACATGCCTTCACTGAAGAGCAAATCTCATTCATCTTGATTAACTCTTTCTACGTCATACTCTTGAGTGATATGGTGCGTGTGTGTGTGTGTGTGTGTGTGTGGGGGGGTGTTGAGTGTGAGGTGGAACAAAGGACACTGGGTTTTTCAGAATTCACTCTGCTGTATTTGCACAACAACCAATAACAAATGCCCCACCATCCTGCCATCATCAGACATCACTCTCCCTTTGAAGCAGCTCCTTGTCTTAACTTCACCCAACCCCCCGGTCACGCATGGGTACACTAATAGTCCAGCTTAGTTTCTTTCTTTGGCAGAAGATGGTGCAGTTGGAGAGATGAGCCAGATTTTGCAGACAAACAAGCTCAAACTAGGCTTAAAAAAACAGACACAGTCAAGGAAAACACTGTATATGCTTATGGAGGTGGTCAACCAATAAGCTACAAATTAAGGGTCAAACTCAAAATTCAGAATGTGTTCCTCTGAGCTGAGTACTAACTGATCAGTCAACTGTGTCTGTATGTTAGCAAAATATCTCATAGACTGCTACACAGATTTTTAATGAAACTCCCAGAAAGCAATCACTGAGTGTACAACTACAACTGATTACGCTTTGGAGACAATCCAATTCAAGATGGCTGCCACAAGTCAGCAACCTTAGCAAACACAAAAAATGGCTAAAAACAAACCAGTTTTACAGATAGTGAGCTAAGATTTGGTGTGGAAGTAGCTGAAACTTCCTACACTTATTTTGAGCAATCAGCTTTGTACAATATTTTTTCTTAAAACTTAAGCATTAATTGTTGGTGTCAACCATCTCTGCTGGTTAGCAAAATATCTCATGAACCGCTGAACAGAGTTTAGAGAAACTCTCAGAATGTAATCATTGGATGTTTATCTACAACTCATTAACATTTGGAGTAAACCCAGCTCAATTTGGCCAACACAGCTAATTGACTAGAGGCCACCTAATTTTACATATATTGAGCTAAAATTAATGTGTTAGTCGTAGACAGTCATTCCCAACACACACTAGAGCACATAACATTACTATCTTGGTCTGACCAAAACAAATTTAACTCTGTCATTTCTCAATGTGGGATGATTATAGCTTAAAACTCGGGCATTTTCATGCCAGGCGGTAAATATTCATACTGTTTTGGAAAATAATTCATTCAGGCTAAAACTGATAATCTTCTTCTTTCTTCAACTCATTATCAGAATGCTCCAACTGAATGTTTGTCTGTCTATTTATTGCATCCAAGCAGCTGGTTTTATTCAAAAGTTTACATTCCACAAGACTCAACACCTGAGACAGAATCCAGTTTCAACCAGCCCTGTGCTGAGACATACAGACTGTACTTCTGTCTAAGTTAATACAGATTACTTAAAAACAGATAAACACATCCTTAAAGATTACATGAATGCATCAAACATTAAATATTATATTTTACCTTAACAATACCTTTAAGGAATGCTAGGCCTGAATGTCAAATATTTTAGGGGGCTTTTCATGCCTCTTGAAGGATATTGGAGCATTCTGATTTGTCTGTGTTTTTATTGCCAATTTTCTTTACTAATCAGTTAACACTTAGTGGATTACAATCCTAAGTGCACCATTAGCCATCTGGGTACTTGTTAATACAGTGTCCAATGTAAAGCAGGCAAAATATATTTGACATCAAATGGCCAGTTCTAGTCCACTGGTGAAGCCAAGTTTTCAGTATTTACTATGCTCAAAGCTATCAGCTTTGCAGAAATAACAATATATGCCTGGGTAAGCTTTGAGCACACACTGATGTATGTTTTTTTTTGGATTGGCATGTTACAAGTGGGCGTCAAATATGTATGCCAAAAGCATCTTTTCGTCTGTTTGTTTTGCTTTTCTTCCTAGGTCACACTTTCCTGTACCTTAACTGCTGCTTTAAGCATTTGGTTCTCAGCCAGAAGAGCAGGTCAGATATTTTGCTGTTTCCTCTGGAGCATTTGAAGCATAAAGGTGTTGTTCTAAGAGCACATCCCTCTGCCATCTGTAAGCAGGGTCTGGATGAGGTTTTAGTGATATAAAAAAAAAGAAAAGGAAAGGCCAAAGCTTCCAGTGAGATCCTCTTATGTTTTTTTTTAATTTATTATTATTTCAGTTTATTTTACTGGACTTCTTAGATTCTGCCTCTTATCAACCCCCCTCTATCCTTCTTCATCTTCCTGTATGTCCTTGACAGCCAGCTGAATTCAGTGAGGTAGTGTTATCCTTCTGTCTGTTTTTGCCTCACATCAGCATCTTTGTCCTCCAAGAGTTAGGTTTAGCTGTTATTTGGCTCTGATTTCCAGTGAGGGATGTTGCCTTTGAAGCACAGTCTTTATCTCTTTTTCTTTTTCTGATTCCAAGTGCCTGAGGAGTAAATCAGCTGCAGCAAAAACATTTTTATTCCTCCTTCTTTTTCTGCTCATCTCTCACTGTAGAGTTAAACTTCAGCACACGAGGCATTCTGCCACTTTTATGTTAAACCACAAAAACACCAGAACCAATGGACCAAACACTGTGGTCATTGAGAAGAGTGCAAAGGATATTTCTAACCCTGCAGACAAATTAACACACACACATGAACACACTCACAGACACAGGTAAAAATATTAATGCCCTTTTGCTTTCAGTGGTGGGCCATAATAATGAAGAGGTGCTGATCGAGTGAGAAAAGAGAAAGGTTAGGGATAAAAAAAGTATTTTGAGCAAACTTTTGAGGTGTCTTTGGTAATTTCATTTCAGGTATTCGTTTCATCACTGAAGAGTTTTGGATCATTGAATAGCCCTCAATTGCCAAATAACCTCATCAGCGTTAATTTGGACCAGAAAAAAGCCCTTCTCGACCTTAACTCTAGTAACCCCAATATGATTTATGTTCCAATTGAATGAGTTTCTACACAAATACTCTAAAAAAAAGTAATTTAAAATTCAACTTTTCCACAGTAGCAATTTCTTTTAAGGCCATCTGACCTTGGACAGTTTTTTGACATTTAGCCTTTGACATGTTAGTGGATCCAATAGCATATAAGAGCAGAAGGAACTAGCAGTTAATATTTGATTCCAGAAGTGATACAAAACAGGACGACGAGTGATGCATCTCATCAGGTTCATTCGTCCATCCAGTCTAACTTCAGCAAATCTGTAACCTTCACGCCCTTTTCCCATACCACGTCCTCCGGCTTTTCCTGGGATGTTTCCTGGCCAGATAGAATATTTAATCCCTCTATTATATTTTGAGTCTGCCTCGGGGTCTCCTATTAGGCTTGCGTGCTCTGAATACCTTGACAGCTAGGTGTCCTTGTATTGCAAAAGACCGGTAAATCTTCTTAGAGCTTCTCATATCTGATCTGCTTCTTCCTCCCTGAGTATTAAAAGACAAATTTAGACGTCGTAGAAAATATTTGCACTTGTCTCTGTGCTTACCGATCAGGTAACAGATGCTCACAACACTGACTTCTAGTTCAGTATTGGAGTTTATGCAGCCAAAGCGCCACAATTACACAGAAGCTTGTGTTACAATTAAGTGTAAATTGATGTACAAATTTTGTACAATGCTATATATATATATATAAATTCTGTTTTAGTGGCAACCATGCTAGTTTTCTATACTTAACCAATTGCTTTTTCAGATCTATATTTCTACATGGGCTGGCAGCTTCTCTCTGCAGAAAGAAGAGAAACAGAGGGCCAGACATGGGAATTACAGTAGATTCTAAAAAAGTTGTGTGAATAGGAAAAGCTGTACTGCCTAAAATAAATTACTGTAAATTCAGGAAAAAATGTGCAAAATCTATAAATATTTTTTTAAAATAATAAATCACATCATTTGGGTTCAAATCTGGACCAAGGCCAGACATTTGGGGACCTCTAACTTACACAATGAGCTTCTTTTACTTTAGACCTACAGGTATTACAGCCAGTAGCTTCATGTTTGAGAAGTTAGATGTTAGCTGTGACATACATGTCGCTGAAAATAAACAACATCAACACCACAATGTGAGTATTAAAAAGGAGTAAGATGATTTCAAAATCCAGTGGTTGCTCACACGCTTTTGAGGCTGTGCTTGGTGGTAAAAACTTAAAAAGGAAGAGTTTAATAATAGCCTTGTTTCATCTTAAATAAAGCTGGGAGGTAAAAGAGAATGACTACAAGTGTGAAAATGTAAAAATAAAATGGATCTATTTCACAAAAGCTTCACTCCTAAGGTGTTACCTTCTTCCTTTAGTAATGATGTCTATGAAGAATGTACTCTCTGTTAGTATTTTTAATGTGTTATGGTTTAATTAAAGCTAAGCTGTTATCTTTTACTAGTCAAAACCAAGTCATTTTGGTTTCTTATCTCACAGCAATTGAAACCAAACGTAAACAGCATTAAAAACCTGAAAACTAATTAGAAAAAAAACATATACAATTTTTCAGATGTTAAGATCTCAAACTCATATCTTAGGATTTAAAGCCTTTTAACTTTAACCAGCTAGTGTTGATTTTGATAAGTAGGCTGAATTTGGCACACAGGTGTGAGGAAAAGGTTGATCAGAGAGAAGTGAGTTCATCAGACTTTTCCAGTGTGAAAAGCAGCTACAGTTATAATATCCACTTAACTGTTATTTATTGTGTAAACTTATTGTGTAGATCTTTTCTATTTTTATATGATTCTAATAATAATGATTTGGCTTCTGAAAAAAGTGAAAACTGAAGTCTCTTACTTTCCATGGCTGCCTCTTCCCTTGTGTCTTCATGGCAGTGCTGTATTTTTTTTCTCTTTTTGCCAACAGAGATAAATACTTCATATTTTGCATTTATATATTACATTAAATCAGTTTGTCAGTCTCTAACATTAATTATGTAAGTATGTTTCAAGCCAATCTGTTCATATTTACCCCAATTGCATCTGTGTTTGTGTCTGGGTTCAGCTGTGTCAGACAATAAATGAAGAAAGTGCCAGAAATAGTATACAACAGATATTAAAATCTAAGCACTGCATCATAAACATCCAGAATATGAGAATTGGAGTTTTGGAAAACAGTCATATGCTGCACATAAGGCCACCCAGACACACACTCATGTTTCTGATAAGGCAGGAATCCATTGTGGGGTCGCTCAGACAAAGTGAGTGATGTGGCGTGAGCGGGTGGGGTGCTAATATGAATGGATGCCTCTCATATATTGCATGCACCTAGCAGTCAGCTGAACTGATGACTTTTTCCCCTTCACACTGAGCGGAGGACTTCCTGTGATCAACTTGGTCATGGTGTGATGAATGAGAGTCACAACATCTTCATTTTGGAGAGGTGACATGCTGCTGACCTCTGCAGCTGGATGCCATGACTCTGTTTTTGAACTTAGTTGAGGTGATATCTCACTGGGCAGCAACTGCTGAGGACTCAAAATTGAGAGAAAATGAACAAAATTTTCCATTAAATTTCACTGAATTCTGAGTGTTTGTGATCAATTAACCAGCGAGCCATGTAGCTGTGTTTTGAGCGGCCACATTTTTTGTGCGCACGACTTGCAAAATTGTATTCCAGCCTGTGCACATTACTCTGTCATCATACCCTCCTTGGCTGGCTCTGTACCCACCTTGGCAGCCACCCAACTTTTACGATTTAATCTGCCAGAGTACACTTTTGAAATGGAAACAGGCAATTTTTTTGAACATGTTCAAGGCTCAACTGACAGGAATGCATGCCTCAAGTTGACTCATGTGAAGAAATTGAGAATCCCTAAAACGTTTCAAGACACTTTTGAGGCTCCCTAGTGACCGCCGTTTGCTAACTAGTTGCCAGCATTCACAGCCCACTGAGATCCTACCTTTAGAAGTAACTCTAAAAGTGACTGACCAGCTGCAGGTTCTTGTGCAGATAAAGGTTTTCTTTTGCACTTTATATTTCAGATTATTGCTTAATTATGTTGAGCTACAGATCTAGAAGAAAAGCAGCAAGTAGGTGTGTAATAGTGCCTTATAAATTTGGCTGCTGACAAGTGTTTTAATCGTAGCTGTGGGAACATGTTTTCTGAAGAAGGTACAGTGAGAATGTGTAAAGTGAGAAAAGACCCAAACAGGAGCCTAATTTCCCACATTAATAAGTCATTTTCAGAAAATTAGAATTGGATTATAAACTTATATAACTGATGTGATAAATGTTTTTTATTTGTTTGCCCATTTATTCATTCCTTTTTCTAATTGATTAATTTTTGACTTATTTATTTCTTGTCACACACAAGGGGTGCTGTAGCACCCTCAGCACTCCCAGTTCTTATTGCCTTGATATTAATGCATTGTCAGTCGCTCATTTTCATCACTCTGACCTCAGTTGTTGCTTTTTTTTTTAAGCATTCATCTTTATTTTAATAATATCAACTAGATTTTAAAGAATTTTCCTGAATGCAAATTTATCTGAGAGAATAATAAATAACATTTTTGATGCAATGTTTATGCTGTGATTGCTAGATTTACTTGTGTTGGCCACTTGGCCTTTTTTCAGTCAGTGAATCAATCTAAATCCTGTGCAGGTTGTCACCTTCTTGACTGATACCTTTTTAATGCTGTCAGCTGTTCAGACTGCATGATGGGATGTCAGTGTTCAGATGGGACTTCTTATATATGGATCAAGAATGTGAACTTGTGTGTTTGTTTCATTGGCTTTTACCCTCTTTCTGCTGAGATAATATTGTTTCAGTGTTGTTTCGCTTAATTTTATTGACTCTCAAAAGAAAACATTCTCTTGTCTAAAGAACTCTATCGGGGTAATTACTGTTTAACTTTCTCAAAGGCACCTCAGCCGTGGGTGAGAGAATTACTCCTTCACTCCTCCTTCCCTGTGGTTTGTTTTTCTCGCAATAACCATCCAGGCCAGGTTATAATTTTTGTCTCACTAAGAAGTTTCCCAAGTGCATCCCCCTGCATTTTATGCACCATAAATCGTAAGGTCATGTGTGATAGAATAGGGGGTATGATCCGGTATTACCAAGTAATATTTCTACTCAGTGCTGCTTCACATGCTCCTGGATCATCAGATAAGGCAGCACTCTGACAGGAAAGTTATTGGCTGGCAGAGCCTCTGGAGCCCCCCTCCCCCCAATTCCACAACTCACACCGGCAACAATATGGCACTCATACGGTTTTCTTATTTGGTCATGCAAAATCCTGCACACACTGAGACACAGTGATTCACATTTATGTATGAATGGACATGAATTGTGCATTTTTTTTTTATTTTCAGCACAGATTAGAGTCTGCAACAGTGGGTTTTTGTCCATGCGCTTCATTCTGTGCTCTTTTCAGTGTCTATTTTCTACCACAGTTTTCATTTTATGTTTTCCCCACAAAGGATCAAAGCATCGCCCAGCCACAAACAACACTCTTTAAACTTTTTAAACCCATCATCACTCTTTGTGTCACAATTTCATTAAATGCTGTGAGGCAGTATTTCTCATTGTAGCTTATTCTGTGTCCAGGTGAGTCCAAAAATAAAGTCAAAGTGATGGTGGTCAATAAAGTGTAAAAAACTAATATATTTTGTGAATAAATAATCATCTTAGGTATTTATTTCCTTTATTAAACCAGGTTTAAAACCCCACTGAGATCTCGTTTGCAGGGGGACCTGCAAATGGAAACTTTATATATTGTATATGTGAAGAAAGAAACCAAGCAAACCACAACTGAAGCTAGAACAGCTACAACTGCATCAATTCTCCAAAGAAAATTATCTTAGTCTGAAACGCTGGCATGAAAGGCGGCAAATGATATTCACCCCTTCAAATCACTTATGTAAAGAGGTGAAAGCATTGAACTTTTTTTTCTGAAACATATTTGACAGACATGCTAATACCAAAAACAATAATTTGATCACAAAACCTAAAAATTAAGACTACCTCCCACTGTCATCTTGTCGTTAAAGGTATTTTAAGGTATTTAAAATATTTCTCTCCTTCTGACCCTCTAGTGGGACATTTGTCAGAAAGACAAGATGAAAAAGAGCAGATGATTTTCACAAGTGTTCATTTTAATAGCATCCAAAGAAACTCTTCAGTACGAAACCTGTCAGAGAAACACGACTTTGAGGTTTGCCTGAAAATGGTTTTTCACAGTTATTTCCAGGGTTGTGGTCTTTGAAGTTTAGATTGTTCTGGCTGAAACGTACCATGTGTCTTTTGTACATTATGATACCGGGACTGGTGCCTCCAGGAAATGTCTGGTCCCAAATGGAATTCTCTATTGAATTCAATTTATATGCGTCTCTGTGTGCTCTGGGGACTTATGGCTTCATAGAAAACAGTGAAAATGAAATATTCACAGAGGTTTCATCCTAATTTCAGACGATCTCATGCTGAAGCCCAGAATCACAGCAAACAGCAAGAGCCTGGTTTAGAAAGTAAGTACTGATATAAAAAAGGAGTTGTTGGTACTTACATTTTTAAATCATCTTTTTATCCCTGCAGTATTAATAATGATGAATTTTGCATCAAACACACATACCTTTAGCCATATTATACAATTTCTAGTTGAGTTTGTTTCACAATGACTGCTTCAAACTCTCTCTCTTGCGCTCTCTCTCTTTGATAACTGTGAGCTCGTTTTTATTTTCCCAAACTCTAGACACAAACCCACAACTCCAAAATCTCCAATTTCAAACTCAAAGCCAAGTTTGCCACATAACATTTTGCTAAAAATACTAACTTAGCCTTTAGAAATAACACAAAAAGCCCTCGCAAACACTACAACATACCAACAAGATCAATACAAAACACTATTGTAAAAGCTAACAATGAGTAATGTGACTGACAGACTCCAATAAAAACAACTTCTTGGCAACAATAATAAGAATAGATCGCATCTGATGCAGAGATAAAAGTGTTACAAACTCAAAGTGGGAGCTGACAAATATTCTCGGCTCGACATGAAAAATCTGCTGCGGGAGTTTAACAGCTGGGTTTCCAGCTGCTAGTTGATAAATCATGTCAGGAAAGACGCCTTGTTTTCAGGATAAAGATGCCTTTGAACCAGTTTAAACAGCAGTAAAGAAAATCGGTGATTGTCTTCACATTTTCTGTTTGTTTACTGCTTTCAGAGTTGGGAATGTCATTGTCTTTTTTTCACTGTTCCAGCTGAGACAATTTTTTTTTTTCCCGAAATGCACCAGTAAACAGGCTAAAGCCACCATTCCAGTCCAACTAGGTTGCTCATTATTTATCTGTATACGGAGGACTGTTGCATTCTCATTAATGCAGTAAAGTGCTTTGACCTGCAGTTTTCTATAATCAGATTTTTGCAGGGCAAGTTGCTCTGTGAGGAAAAGGAGAAGCACAGAAAGAGGTAAAAATTAGGCTGGATTGGACTGTCCTGCAGAAAGAGGACAACTTCACCCTGAAACATAAAGCTGTGTGATGGCTAAAATGAAATGTGTCTTAATTTTGCTCCTATACCTCAATTTATTTAAACATTTTTATCGACAAGAGATTGAGTAAACCATTTATTTCACTGCCTAATTCACAAATTGAAAAATTGTGTTTAGGTTATTAGTCATAGGCTGCACTTAGAGTATTTTACTGTATAATGAAGCTTAAAAAAAAACAAAAACAAGCAAACTATTAGCTTGTTTTCACCTCTTTATATGGAGAATGAATAATGTATAAGAAGTTTGTTACATTTATGAATTTTATGCAAATAGGATTTGCGTGTAATAACACACAATACTGCAACTGATGGACAAAATATCATTAATTATTTATGCCTGCGAAAAAACATACAATATATCTGCATGATGTCATTTAATGAATGTTTGACCACAATAGGTCAGGTCGGATAAAAAGACAAAAAATAAATGTATCTTTTTTTTTTGGTGAAATTATTTGGTCATCTTGTCCAGAGTGAGTCTATACCTTTTAGCACCACTCTGTTAAAGAGGATATAAGATGAGGGTATCTCTTAAATTGCTGTCTGTCCAAGCTGTCACCATGATTCAGCAAAACGGAGACAGCAGCCTCTCAAGCTCTGAAAAACACACTCTGCCACATGGCCATTTGCAGAATTCCATTCCATTCCTTTTCTTTTCTTTTCTGTTTTTTTGTCCTTTTCTTTCCCACACAATTAACTTACATCAATGACGAAATACCCATCCGTCTTTACCCAGCACTGCACTCTAAAAACCAATAGGACCAATACTGCCCAATCAAAGAACTTGTCCAATGTATTTAAGAATAATTATACTTGAAAAAACTCAATATCCCCAAAATTGTCAGCTATCTCAGTAAAGGTGCTTCAGAGCGCTCCACTAGGGAGCAGATACTCCACTAACAGAAAGTCAGGAAAAGCTGTGCTCTTTTGAACGAAATAGCTTTGTTTGGCAGTTTAATGTTCAGACAACTCTTTTTCACTCTTTGTTCTTAGAAGAGAAAAAGGGGACTTCATAGTTGGCGGTATGTGTTATGGTTCTTTAGTTTAACTTTTAAAGCAGAGTTTGAAAGTGTGCTACACACATATAGAAGGAGTTATCAGAGCCAAGGCATACAACATTTGGGTTGCACATGTTTAAAAAAAGAGCATGTCATGACAGTTGAATAGCTACTTTTGCAACAATAATGTAGTTTTAAGAATGCAGGGGCTGGAAGAGCTTTGAGTTGAATCTGCCAATCAGTATACATTTACATATGGACCAATCACATTCCCTTACATTAATTGAAGGTCCGTACAGAGTGGTGTGACACATCTGAGTACTGGATTAAGCCAGTAGCTGTGGAAGTGTTTAAATATTTTATCTTAGTTAAGTAAAAATCACTGAAGTTTAAAATGACTCCAAAACAGGTAAAACTACTTCAGCAAAAGTAAAAGTAATCTCTGACTTCCACACACTTGATTTTATTTGTTTATGGAGTGATGGCTTGCAGTAAACATTTAAGTATATTTCAACAAATTAAAATGGCTGACACTGTTTACCAATCAATTCCTTTCTGTGGCTGGAGTGAAACCATGAATCTCTCCTTTTTTTGCCCCTTTCTCTTTAGAAAAGCAAACAAAAATACAAACTGTTATTCTTTTACATTTCTGCTGGGCGAACTGCAACACAGGACCTTTTCAGCGCAATGTCAATATTATTCTCACGATGACCCCAACAGTTTTAAGTAGCTCATTTTCCCTTAAAACGGGGCGTGGCTGTTTGAAGGAGAAGGAAGTGATGTGATGCTGCTCCAATCTATCGAGCTGAGAAAGTGCCTGCTCTGAAGCAACAGCTAAAAAGGACCCATTAAATATAAGTGTAAAAACGGCCACAGTACTACCAGTGCAAAAACAAACTGGTTTTAAGGACTATGAACTGGTCTCCTGTGGTCTGAAAGCACATATTCCTTCTCTGCCTGCAGAAAAGGGCAGAAAAGGATTTAGAAGCAGTCTGTGTGCATAAAATCAAGGCTTTTTAGTAGCACATATGTCCTTTTAGCAGCTTTGATGACCTCACTCTGACATTACCAGTAGCAAACATTGGTAAGCCTGAACTGTCTAAAAAGCAACATAAAATTTAACAGTGATTTTCCTCAGGAGAATTAAACACCAGGTTTGAGTTTAAAGTAAAGCAGACACTAGACCTTTATCACATAATTGAGAGGACCACTCGAAGTGAGGGCTAATGAATCCTGGATATGTAAATGAGCAAGAAATGTATCCCATTATTTGAAGAGGTTTTAATTTGACTTCATAAGACATGACCTGTGATGTCTGCTGCACATACATTTACATGCAAAGTGCATATGTGTTTTATTATGCTTTTAGATAAGCCCCCCACCCCCTCACCCCGCCACACACACACACACACACACACACACACACATTGAGTGTGTTGTATATTAAAAGTGCTATGAAGATAACAATGTAATAACAATGTTTCTAAAGCTCATTCATGTCTCTGACAATCCCACAGAAAATTGACTCAGCTTTGCAGGTATTATGGAGCTTTGGGTGGAAGCAATTTTACAGTTGTGTGCTATTAATTAATTATACTGAGAAGAAGAAAGAGAGACACATAATGACAAAGAGGATATGAGTTTGGGTTTCACTTAAGGAAAATGCCACTGATAATCTTTGCGCCTGGAAGGTGAATCCTCTCTTTATCACCGTGAAGAGAGAGGTTGGTGTCCTTCTATAATCAGCAACCCTCATTTATCTGGAAAATTAATCTTAATTTTCCTCCTCTAGCACGCTCTTTAAAGCAACACAATTTATATTCATGTCACCACCTCAGGGGAGTTTTCAGAACAACAATTCACCACTGAGCAGCTTCACCACAGCGTTCGGTTAGCTCTGTGTTTCACTCAGGAGGACTTGACGTGTAACCACCCGTGTAACCTTTAGGGCAGACCCCCGGGTCAGGGAAATTGTTTTGCAAATGCCAACAAGGTGGGTGCCACTCTGGTCATGGAAAAGGTTAAACAAAGCGAAAATATGATTAAAAAAAGGAGAGAATTTCAAAATAAGCCATGGTTTTCCTTTAAGTAGAATGTCCTGCAGACTATGATCAGTAACTTCTACTTTCCCCCAGATGGCAAAAAAATTCTTTTTATTTTAACTTCTCTTCATCACAAATTCAGAATTATAAAACATCAAAGACACTGACTTCAAAGACGGTCAGATGCTTTGAGGTTTAATTTGATATATATGTGTTTGCTCTGGACTTAAGGCCCAAAGGAAAATTCTGAAGTTCGGTATTTATTAGATCAGCTTGTGAATGAATGGGCTTGTGTTTCTGTTCTTTGCTGTGCTTTGAGAGGATTTGTTTGTGTCAATATGCAGATGATGAGGTGTTAAACAGTAAGCAGTAATCTGAGAAACTACATGTTCACTGAGTGTCTGTAACATCCTACCTGTCTGCCTGTAAAAACCAACGATATGAGCCTCAATCAGAGGTTGAAGGACTGGAAACACAGAATAAGCATTTTGTCATGTTTTCTGTTTTGTTGTTTGCTTGTTTGTTTTTGTATCTGTTTTATGCATTTAACATTTTTTTCCTCAAAATCATAAATTGACTATGCTGTAATATGGAGATAACTAAACTAGTATTATCTCATTATCTTCATAATGACATGATTGTGGTCCAACACTGAGCAGTTCTTGTCCTGTACACATCATTTAGCTTTGCTGTCATGACACTTGGAAATGATCTAAAACAGCAATGGGTCAATCAGTGATGGATGTTCACTGATGTGACATTTTCAGCTTGAATAAGTTGATGGCATGACTGTCCTGAATCCTGATGAAGAACCCCTTTTTGTTTAATGTGATTTTGAAATTATTCTAGTTTTGCAAGAAAACAAGTTTTAGGTTAAATAACTAAGTATTTGAAACCATTATCTCAACACAATGATATAAATACACTGTTATCAAGACAAAATGAACACTCAATATCTTAAAAGTAAAAACAAAAAAATACATAAACGTGCATTAAAGCCAGAAGTATAGGCCTACAATTAAGATTATACTCGTCTGCAAAACATTTTTAGGCTTTGTTAAATATCTGTGTGAATGCCAGCAGGCATGTTGACCAAAATACTGCACTATAACAGGTTTAGCATGTTACTCTTTTTATTCATTTTACAACGACTGATTCCCAGCGAGATACTTGCAGAATCTCTCAAATTATTGTATTTTTTTTATTTTTTATTATTTGATTATTTAAACAATACCCAGTATGAGAAGTTGAAATTTTCCTTTAAAATCTTGGAATATTTGCTTTGTTTAGTAAAGCTCTGTATATCATGCTTATGTCTCTTCAACCAGTGGGATGTTGATAGACTTTAGGCCATCTTTAATTTTCTGACTAAGTTGCCATGGTGAGTTGCCAGGGGGATTTATGAGCCTATGTTTGGGAGATTCAGAGTCTTGTGTTGATCGACAGCAATGCAAATTATGCAAAGCATTCCTCTGTGACAGTTCAGTGCTCTCTCTGGGATGCTTCCTCTGAGCAGACGTCTGCCAAGGAGAAGAAGACTCGATGATGACACAGAAAATACTGAGCTGACCCAAACAAGAAGACAGTACAGTCAACCCCCAGAAGGACAATACATACACATGTCAAGAATGAAGGCATAATGGCCAAAGACATGTGGTATAAAAATAAATATATAAACCTACTTCAGACAGACAGTTCAGCACTGATTAGGTGGACGGGAAACA
This sequence comes from Kryptolebias marmoratus, assembly GCF_001649575.2. Taxonomy (NCBI): domain Eukaryota; kingdom Metazoa; phylum Chordata; class Actinopteri; order Cyprinodontiformes; family Rivulidae; genus Kryptolebias; species Kryptolebias marmoratus. The sequence continues at coordinate 7,952,696 of NC_051442.1, forward strand.
CTGAATCAGTCAAGTGAAGAGAAAGCATACAAATGGAAAAAGCTAAATTATCTTCAGTATTGAATAATTTTGAACCAGAATGCTCATAACATTACAGTGCTTTTCTGTTTTATTAGATAAGTGAATGGCATGATTTAAAATGGCAGACTTGCATAATAAGATCATTAATATTAGTAAGAACAAAAAATATATATTTTTTATTGAATAACTTTAGTTTTTCATTGGACTGGGATGCATTTTTGTTGTGTTGACTGTAAAGTTGACTAGATTTTTAAAACAAATTCTGCACAGGATCCATCCAGTATAAGATATAGATGGATAAAAAAGGAATTAAAAAGAAAAAAAGAAAGAAAGAAATAGAAAGATACATGATTTTTATTGATATTGTTGAGGTTCTAGTATAAAACAAAAATGATAAAAAGCCTGTTGAGTGTTGTACAGCTTTTTTGAGCTAATATAACTTCTGTAAAATTATGAAGCCTAAAGTTTTCAACAAGTTTTTAGCCTTTTTCTTTTTTTTTAATTCTGTGAAATTACTATTTCACAGTTTTGCATAATGGCTGCATTATTTAGGGCAAGAAATGAGCAGCTGGCTTGCAGCTTGTTGAACCAGATCAGGCTGGGTGTTTTAGGTATGACGTCTTAAAAATACAAGATTCTAAACAGAAGACGATAAGAGGTAAATGTTATATATGTTTAAAATTAAGTACAGTGAACTACTCCTGGTGGATTGCTCAAATTACATACAAAATGTGTAAGTGAGCTTCATATGGGCTGTTTAAATAAACTGTTTTTTATGATTCTGCTGCACTGCATAAATAAACATAAAAGTTGGATCAGTTGTGTTGCTGCTTTTTATACAATATATTGTGCTTAGAGAAGACACAAAAGCGAGCTGCATAAATGAAGTGTGGGACAACCGTGACTGCTACTGAGAAAATGAGGTCTCCAATCACCCGGTCAACATCTTGAATTCACAGCAAAATAAGTGGAGCGAGTGAATGACAGGATGGCCATAAGAACACAATTTTCTTTGCTGTAAAGACAGATGCAGAATAGGCAAATAGCTTTTAAAACAGTTTTACTTTGTGTAACTGTGTAAGCTGTAGAGTTTAGATGTAAATTAGGAGCCGTATTGTTGTACATTCAATGTCTTTATCTTCTTTAGTGGAGTTTGTAAATCAGTCAATATTCTACCCTGCACAGTACAGAAAATAAAGCTATCACCTTTATCTATTGCCTATTTTTTTTTTTTCTTCAGTCATGACAGTCTGTGCTGGTGCTTCATAAAGCTTCTATAATCAACAAAGGTAAGACTAAACAAACAGCATAATTTGCCATGTTTGTTTAGAAAGTTTATTTGTAATTCCAAGAAATCAGCAGACTTATGATTATGAAAATAGTCTTTATCTGTATCCATGTTAGCAATAAAAGTTGCATTGATTATGTGAAATTTAAAAAAGCTTTTTTACTCCTAAAATTGTACGCTTGTGAGTCTGCTAGAAAATGGGTTATATTCGATGACATAACTTCCATCACTACATTGTTTTCCAGTGTGAATTCACCACCAACACAATCATTTCAAATTACTTTAGAATTGGGGCACAGCTTGTTCAACTCTGTGTATGTCTTTCTCTGCGGTGCTGAAATATTCAAACAGCCAGTCTCTGTGCTGCTGAAACATTCAAATACTGTCTTTTTTTTCACAAACCGGTGAGCTCTTTCTACTTCTTAGAGTCTCAATGTGAAAGCGTATTTGAACATACACAACCATTATAAAGCTTTTATGCTCAGACTCTTAATGATCATTTGAAACTTTGTTTAAAAATGAGCTACGCAATTCCATAATGGGTATCACTGCATTCACATTATAACACAAAAAACATTTTTCTTTTACCAGTGACAATCTGTGCTTTCTACCCGCCCACACACCATTAGGCAAGTTTGCCTCTCTCTTCAAATGTTTCCTCCTCTGTTTGGGGGCTTGAGAAGTCTTTTTTTCCTCAAAGTCGTATGCACATCAAAGTAGTCAGGTCACAGAGAAAAAGAAGAAGATTGAGTAAAAGAGACCACAGTGAAAGAATGGGAGGGTAGTGTTCAGTAGTTTCCAGCTGGATATGTTTCAGTTTGAGTTTTTTTCACATTCTCAGTGATGACACAATGCCTCTTTATTCCACTTGATCTACTCATCCATGCACACATCTATATGGAACAGAAGAATGGCATATAAAATATTGCTTTAACAGCAGAGCTAAGAGGCTGCATCTTCTTTGACTTAAAGGATCGTGGACTAACAAGATCATTCTGCAAACAAGACTCAGCAGAACAATGACTCATTTCTAGTTTAGTTTTCACACTTTTCTGTTTCTTTTTGTCTGTTTGCATTCCATCCATTGTAATGAAAGATCTTTTAAACCTTACCTCCACCCTTTTCTGACCCTCTATTGCTCCTTTCTATCTATCTTTCCTGGCCTGTCTTTGCCTCTGTGTCTCCTTCCTCATTACACTTTCTCTGGCTCCATCACCTACGATGCCCAAGTTCGACCCACTGCACCAATTTGTCCTGACAGCCAATTGTGTTGAAAATTATTCCCTTTGCCAAGTGGCCTGTTCTGGACATTCAGGCAGATAGAGCATGATGAGAAGGGCTGTGAGCCCAGAAATTGAGTGGTCTTTGGAAAACAGGTCGAGCAAAACAAATTACATTGTTAGCAAAGGAGGAACTTTGCAATGTAAATATAAAAATATCAGGTTTGTTTTAATGCCAACTTATTTATAAAGTAAATAATTGTTAAATGTATATAGCAATGGAAAATTCACAGAAGCATATACCTTTACAATTCAACTTTGATTATATAGTCAAGCAGAAAGCCTGCCGTTGATTTTAAGAATGTATTTGCATGTGTAAACTTTAGAAGCAACAACATAAAGCCAAAGAAGCTGCAGTTTCAGGTGAAACAATATTTTGGTTTGCAAAAACAAAAAGCTGTGTGACAACATAGGTTCAGTACTTATGGTTTCCAAATGCACTGTGGTCACCAGTGTTCACTGGTGAAGTGACAGAAGCTGCTGGATAAACTTGGAAGTATTTTGGGGATATGCTGCCATGTTAAAATCAGCCACAAACAGTAAAACTAAATGGACAGAGAATCACTGTAAACAATGGGCAATGACTCACAACATACAGCAAAAGCAGCCCTGGTGTTTTAGAGAATAAGTATGTGGATTACCAGGTGGGTGAATCACCTGACTCCAAAAAGATCAAGCTGCATTTTACTTGCTGAAAACAAAAGTGAAAGGAGGTAGACCATCAAAACAAGAAACCCACACAGGGGGAGAAGTTATTCTTCTGACAATCACTGTGAATAAAGAGCTTTTTAAAAAATTACAGTTATAGGATAAATTCCTTATTAGTTTTGGTCTTGATTGATTTACTGTATTTAAATCATTTCTGTTACCACCATGATGTACCATGATGCTACCACCACCGTGCTTGACAGATGATACAGTATTCATCAGTTTGAAAGCCTCACCTTGACTCCACCAAACATGCTTCTTGTACCTTAACTTTTCCCTAGAAAGCATTTGGCTTGTCCTTCTAATTTCAGTCAAGTTTGAAGGTGTCAAATTTGGAGCAGAAGATTCTTTGTTGGTCAACATCTTTTCAGTCAATAGCAATGCACAACTAGCTTCATTGTGGTTTGTAACACTGCAGTCAGTCATGATCACTAACAAAGAGCTAATAGGCCTCGGACATGTCAAGTTAAGATACATTACATTATTACTGGTAGGACCATTTAGTGAATGATTTAGGTGAATGTATGTAGATATTTAAGTATTGTAATTCTGACTCTGTGTAAATTAGAGACAATCAGCAATACATTCAAACTTGTGCACCCAATTGTTATTTATAAATTCATCATTCGAGTTGTATGATCCCGCCACTATAAAAATAATATCTCAAGTCAATCAATAAAAGAGCAAATTAATATCACCACAAATATAATTGTTTATCCTTGTTGAGTAACATTCAAACCCCTGAAAAATAATATTCTACATAACATATTCACTGCAAAACATAGTGAGTGAAAGCATAGACACACACATCTCCACATACACACAGACACACACATAATGGATTCTGCGGTTCCTGGCCAATGTGTTGTCTATCTGACATCAGTCCAACTGTGCTGGATGCTGACTGAGTCTCATAGCCCAGCAAGCTTTGGGGCCAAAGTCTAATTCCTTCACATTCAATAGCAATCTGATTAGAGCTCTAAATTGCTTTTCCGCTAAACCTCTTAGTGCTTTAACAGTTTCTCTCTCCTCTAACACCATATCTTTGTTCCATTCACAATCTTTTTTTTAACTGTCTCATTCGTTTTCTATCTTTCCAATTACTGTCATCTTTCTATCTCTTTCCTTTCCTGTGATTATGTATCTAACTATCTTAGCATAACTGTAATGACTGATACCGTTGCATGTCTTGCCTCCTATTTCATTTAAATCTGAATTTTATGTCACTTCATCTGGTCACATAGCCACTGGTGTTTGTTTCTTTTTTTTTTGGTTTTGGTTTTCTTTATCCTCAACAGGCAGAGTGGAAGCTGTTCTCCACTCTCACCCCATTAGCCCATTTGAAGCTGCAGCAAGATGTACATTATTTGGTTCTCAGGGGACAGCCTATCACTTTCATAGAGTCAGAAAGCCACAGAGAGAGGCGTGTACTTAAGGCAAGTGTTCCAGCACGCCTTGTTAGGTGTGTCTCAGGCTTGAACGATTAGCAATTACCCTGTCTGGCTAAACTTCTTGGGACTTGATGGAGACAGCACTCCTGCCCAATTGGACATGAGAACAAATATGTTTTTCTCCCCAGAGTAGATAAATATTTGATGTTAGTGTGTAGAAAGTTATAGGTCCACATTAAGGTTCATTTATGTTTATGCTAACACAAATTTGTTATTATTTCCACAAAGAATGTTATACTTGGAATTATTTCCCTTGTGCTAATACAACCTGTGCAAAAAAAAAAAAAAAAAATCAATCAAGCCAATCAGCAATAAGAGTATTTTCTGATGCATGCTTACCTTGGTTTTTTGTGAATTCACCAGTTTCTAAGCTGCACTTTTTAGATTAATTAATGCTCTGAATGATTCATCAGTGGCACAATCTAGCACTCTGCTGGTTTATGTCTCATCTGCAAAAGAGGCAAAGACATTACAGAATTTAAATAGTATGTCAGACACTTTGTTCCCAACCAATGAAGCAAAAGTCGTGTTTACCGACCTCCACCAACACAATGCATATAATGCCAAGTGTCACTAAAGTTTTCTTGTCATCGTTTAAAGAAGCAATTGGAAGACACAAACAAGAAACTTGGAGGCAGGCAGATGAAGGCGATAAGGGTGGGAATTCTGTCTGCATTTTCTAGGATCTGGATTATTTTGCTTTGCTCACCAGAAAGAATGAGCTCTTCCAGATCCTAAATGGCAGAAGGTAATGTTTTGCAAACCACATAGATTTTCCACATTGAAAGGCTGTTTTAGGAGATTAAAATGTTTAAATAATGCTTCGACTGTAAAAAAAAATCTTAACAATTTTCCATTGCGTTTCTGTGTAGACAATCAAAATGCAACAAGAAGGTCATAGCCCACCTCTAATCTAACCTACAACTCCAGGGCATCTTCTTGTTCTTATTGTATTTACATTTAGTATCCAGTGTGCTTTATATGCACGCTCCATACCTTGTTTCCTGTTTTTAATGTATTTTTATGATAGCATAACAGCTCCACATACAGGCTAGGCATAATTTATGCAGTGTTTTTCATGTTTCTGTGTGAATTTCTAGAAATGTTGCCATTTACAAAGATATATTTAGAAATGACAAATTAAAATTGTGTTTCCATGAGGACAAGGCCTGTGCTGAAATAGTTACAGCATAGTCTACTATATGTTCACATATTGCTGAATATAATCAATTTCTAAGAGATGTAGTGAAGTAAATTTTAATCACAAGTAAAAAAGGGTTAAAACATTACTTAATACTGTTACTTTTTCAAAGCAAAGTTTTAATGATTGTGACTTCTAAAAGACAATGTTTGTTGAACTGTGTGAGTTGCCTGAAAGATTTTCTAGACTATGTTTTTACTCGCAAAAAAAAAAATTTAAAAAAAAGGATCATAGGGAACTATCCTCATAGAACAGACTGAATTTACCTGATCCTATCTTCTGTCAACAGCCTGCTCCCATCTTTGGCCAGCTCAGCCTCTCTCAGAATGAGCCCTCCACAACAGAAACATAACTCCCCTTTTATTCCCATCCATCTTTCCATCTGTCTCTGTAACCTAAGGCTCCGCTGTGCCCCCTGTAGCCCATCAGCTCTCTGGACCTGCTACCTGGGCAGCAAAGTGATGGATTTGTTTTCATCAGACCTTGTAACCTCCCCTCTGGCCGTGCACTACACGGGCCAGACTGAAAATGACATTTAGCCCTCAGCTTCCCACCCAGTTTCTGCGAGGACTGCACATGACCTTTAAACTCTGAGCCACCACAGGCACATTTACTCTGCTGATACAACGTATATAAGGACACAGAGGAGGGGAAGGCAGAAATGAACAGAGGAGCTGGTGGCAAAGGTTTATAAGTGAGGTCAAGATCATGTAGTATCAAGTGATGACTGTCAGCAGATCGATGACACCACAAAGACAGCCCACTAAGTATGAACAGAAACACTGTTTGAAAAGATTTTAAGAATCCAGTTGTAATAGTTTGTCAGCTGTTTTAAATTGATAACCCTGTTGTGCCTTTCATATCCAAAAGCATTAAAGATTTGCTTTATTTAACATGTATAATTATCCAGTTTTTGTCGTCCCAGCATTTGTTTTCTGTACTCTGAATGCCACTAAAAACAATATTTAAGCATCTGTAACTGGCCGGTACTTCATGTGTAATGTTTTAGGTCTCAGAATGCTAGAACTCAACACACAGCCAAGACAAGGTAGAGGTTTCAAAAAGGTTTATTAACAGTTCAGTGGAGAGGAGGTGGAAGTTGTCCTGCTTAGGTCAGTTTTCACCAGAGAGTTGGGGATCTGGGTTTTGCAGGGTCCAGGAATCCAGCTCCATCAGGATAGGATGATCAAAGAAAGTTTATCGTGGAGGACCTCAGAGAAGTTTGCTGAAAGCAGAGGTTAGTCCATCCACAGTCCAATAATTTCTGGTCCATAAACAGTCCAGAGTCATACACAGGGGGTGACTATGGCTCAGTGGGTAGAGTAGTCGCGTTATAATCAGAAGGTTGTAGGTTTGATTCCAGCTTCCTCCTGTCACATGTTGATGTGCCCCTGGGCAAGGCACTTAACCCTAAGTTGCCTACTGATGTGTGTATCGTTGTATAAATGTGTGAGCGAATGTGAGTGCTGATGGGTGAATGCGGCTCTAGCGTAAAGTGCTTTGAGTGGCAAAAAACGACTGGAAAAGTCCTATATAAGTTCAGTCCATTTACAGCGGTCAGAAACGGGCCGATGAACAGCAAACTCTCATGGACCTTGAAACAAGACTTGAAGGCTGTGACAGAAGCAACATACAATGAGTAGGTGAAGCACAGGTGTTTATGTAGGGAGCAGCACAGGTGAGTATAATGAGCAATCAGCAGGAGAGGGAGAGTGAGAAGTGAGTAGCATGAATCAAGGCAGAACAGAAATTAGGACATCATGAGCACATCCAGCAGTACTCACTGTATAGCTCTGAATCAATAGGTAACACATTTGCAACAATTAGACAGATCAACAATTTATAACAATCAGTTTATTTTGTGAGAAGAATCATAATAGACCAAACAATGGTAAGGTAACAACAAAACCCAAACTGTAGAAAAAAAACAGCAAAACTCAGGATAAATTCAGTTTTTAAGAGAGAAATAAGGCTTGAATTCATCTTGAATCAACCCGATTCAAAATGAATGCTACATCTAATCAAATGTAGAAAACAAAATAAATTACTCCTGAGCTAAAATTTAATGTGGGATGGGAGTAGGTAATTTTCATTTCCATTACACACTTTAACCACCAACAGATCACATAAGATCTATGTTTTAAACTTTGGCATACGAGACAACAGGAGATACAGAATGCTTTTCTTCAAGGACTGCTACTTTTTTAATTATTGAGAGAATTCTGCTATGCTACAACATTTTATATTCCATGATAGCATTAGTGCAAGGCTAAGGAAGAAAAAAAATGACACAGAATTGCTGTCCTGGTCTTGAGCTGTGACTTGAACACATAGTTGATGTGACCTGAATGTCAGACAGATTTTAAAACTGTATGGATCAATGAACAAAGAAAGACATATTATAAAAAAACATAAAGGTACATTCTTGGTTTATATGTGAAATACTTTTATCACTGTGAGGCACATTGCAATAAAACAGTGGCCAAACTGTGACTTTTCCTTCACACAGCGACAGACATGCATATCTTACAATCCTGGTAGTGCAGCCTGCAGTGACACGAGACGTGTGCTTCATCATGACAAGCCCTTAGATCCTTAAAGTTGTTTTGGCATCACTTGTGCTGCCTTAAATCTTATTTTGTCTGTCAGCCTCTCTTTTGTCTTGCATGCTCTTTTTTTTCTGACCCACTTTATGACAAGTCTTCACCCTCCACAAGCTTTATAGGTCCAGGCAAGTCATTGCAAAGATAACCCAAACAAATGTTAAAGAGGGATGGGAGGCTTCTTCAAATCCACTCCCTCTAGGTCTCACTCAGTAAAATACCAGCACTAGAAATGTCAGACACGCTTACTTCTCTCTGTTTCTCTGTGTTTGTCTAGTTCTCTGCAGAGGCGAATTTCCAATTCCTTTTTTCTTTTCACTGCATGGCTTACTGTTAGTGAATTTAAAGCATGTACCCAGCTTGTTTAGGCCAGTGATAAGAAGGCTTGTCATGGATATGAGGTCAAAATGTTTTTCTGAAAAAGCTGGAGTGCATATAAGGCCATTTCAGATGCAGCTTCCTGCAACAAGTATTTACTTCATATTTAAACTACTGAAAAATGTGTTAGTTTTATATTAATAATAATACATATACAAAGACAAAATTGTTATCACCAGACCGAAAGCATGGAGATGAAATCACAAACATGCACAGAAAATAAATGTAAATTTAGTTCACAGTTGACTAACCCTGTTTGTTAGAAAGGTTAAAAAGTTTTCAAAAATGCAACAAAACTTTGTTCTGTAATTCAGTAATTATTTAAACTTTAATGTAAAAGAAACACTGACTGTATTTAGAAAATGAACCAGGTAGAAAACTTGATAGTAACTGTTTGGATGACAGTTAAACTGTACAAAAAAAAAATGAATTTGGTTAAAACATTAATTAAACTATGCAAATGATAGGTTAAACCTGTTCACAAGGTGACAATCAAAACTTTTCCATTTAAAACAAAGCCTTAAATGTAAAAGGTGGAGTGGAACAATGCAAAATACTGTTAATACATTCAGTGAGTCTTTGTACTGCGTACAATCCAAGAACTACAAATTACTTTTGGGCGTGTCTGACCCTCAAACTTGCAGGCAACCAACATGATCAAAATAGCCACATGGGGTCTTTAGTACTTCAGAAAATCATTGTCGTTCAACACAACTGCTTGCTACCTCATACCAGGCAACTTACAGCACCATGACTTGCTATATGTGAGCTGTCTTGCCCTGATCAATCTCTTAATAAAATTGGAAGGTTTAATCAGAACTCTTCAAAGGTCCCACCCCAGCATTGCCATTAGGCTGAGGTCTGGACATTGGTTGAGGTATTACAACAGGTTGATTTGTTTTTTTTTCAATTACTTTGTTATAGATTGGCTGGTGTGCTTGGAATCAATGTCCTGCTGCATGATCCATCTTTGACCATCCTCATTTGTAAAAAAAAAAAAAAAAATACTGTTAAATTTGACCCTAGATTTGCTGATCTACAGAGGAATTCACAATTGGTTCAATGGCTGCCTAAGTTATGTAGCTCAATCAGTCAAACCTAACAATAAAGCTAAAAGTAACTAGCAGTCCTTGAAAGAATAAATATTGTCTGTCAACTTACATGTCAAAGTTTTGAACTTTGCACTCAAAGTTTGGGATGGGGATGTCTCTCAGCTATAAACCTACAAACATTTAGCCTAGCTTCTGTAAAAACAACAGAGCTATTGTAATGCAATTTTTGTGTTTGCAAAGGTCACTTAGCTGTAGTGACCATCTTAAATCGGTTTGACCCTAAAAGTTAATAAGTTTTAGATGTACATCCAATGAATACTGACTGAAAGTTTCATTAAAAACTTTTTCACTGGTTTATGAGATTTTTAGCAAAAAAAAACAACAACAACAACAAAAAAAACAATCAACCTTTCATGGAGATAATATTTTGACTGGTAGCCAACACCACTTGTTTTTCTCATTGGTTTTACCACAGAAACACTTAAATTTGATATACGAAAGTAACAGATATACATCACAGCAGTTAATTACACTAACATCATATCAGACTTAGATGTAAAAGCTTAAAATTTAAATATGGTGTACCTAATGTTACCATGACTAAGATGTGGAGTAATTAAATGCATCTTTTAGCGAGTGTGCATTAGTAAGATATATGATAAGGATAATGCAGTTACTTCCTTTTTTAATTTTCCTTCCATTTTCTCATTCCCCTTTAATATCAGGAAGCCAATTACAAAGGAGCAAATTTCCAATTACGTAAACAATGATATCTAGCTTGGTGGTGGCAGCTGGTAAATGGTGCTCTTACTATGCTTAGCTTTTGCTTTAGTTGCCTAAACATTAATTGCATCCAAAGGAAACAGGAAATTACGTGGGTCAAGTACCCCCTAAAATAACTTAAGATTATGTCTCTTGCACTGGTAACTCTTTGGTAAGGAGCATTGTGTACACAAGACTCGGAAGAAAATAAAAAAAGAAATGAAAAGGTTTATAAATTTAGTTATAGAAACAGCAAGGCAAAACTTTAAGGACAAAGAAGACAAACCTCTTGCAAAAGACAAGAAACTCTGAGAATGATAGAGAGATAGAAGGATACACAAAAGGACTAAAAGAGAGCTGGGTGCCTCGTCGAGTAGCCAGCAGCAATCCTGCAGGTGTGACATCTAAAGACTCGCTATTATCACTGGAACACTACTTCCTCAGCCCGCTGATATCTTCTTGAGGCAAGCATATTGAGGTCAAGGCGGATGTTGTGCTAGCAGTGGAGGTTGCATTTATGGCCACACTCCAGATGCTCTGGGTTACTGATGAGCCCAGGGACCGATGCTTGGCAGGGATGTGGAGAGGGTATGGAAGAAGACGCCTCAGATGGACAAGTTCACAGTGGTAGTCCTAAGCAGTAGCCTGGCTCTCTTTCTCTTACACACACATAGAATTTTTCTATTTTACTGCAGTAAGGGAAAACAAATCCCTGTAATAACCAGAAGTGGCTTCCTCAAAAGAATCAATTCCTTGAAGCCTGTGAAGGAATAAATCTCTTTCTTTAAAGTTTTTATTGTTCAGCAGAATATTTTGTATTTTCCGACAAAAATTGATCCCAAAAAAAAACCTTTCAGCGCATTGGAACCATTATTATTAAAAGACCATAAAGTCTCAGTTAAGCTCTGGACCAATCAGACAACATCTTGTCTTACCTTTTCAACATTACTGAGTAAAAAGTCTTTGGGATTGGTGCTGGCAAGAGGAACAACAAATACTTAATGTGCACTCAACACAGGCTAAGGATCAATACGAGAAAAAGGTGGAATATTTGTAAAACACGTCAAATGTGGGGTGGACTAAATACTTTCTCAGACTACAAGAAGAAAAAATCTACAGGTTTTTCCAGAGCAGCTGATTGCCTTTAATGCTTTTTTGGTGGTTACCCTATTGTGGAACAACGTTGCAAGTGAGAGCAGCTCAAGTCACTGATAATTTTAAATCACTGATGAAAACCTGTTTGTTTTCATTGGCTTTTAGTTCTAGCTGAGCAGGACATCTTGATTTGTATTGCACAAGTTTATTTGTTTAATTTATTTTGTTTTATGTGGGATTTTTATTATATTTAGGTTTACCTGCATTGATTTTATATAAATTACTGATCATAAATTTTACATTTTGTGCAGCACTTTGGTCAACAAAAGTTGTTTTTAAATGTGGTGTAGATGACTTTCTTTGAAAAGTACATAACGTCATAGTTTTTGTCTGAAGATGACAGTTGGCCTTCGTGAATATTTCAGGCATAGTGTGCATTGTAGATGTACATTGTAAATTATACTTAAAAAGAAAAGAAAGTAAACACTCAAAAACTCCTGAACCAGACAATATCCAAGTATGTGCTCCTAAAGCGCACAAAAAAACTTTAATCTTTTTTTCTTGTCAGTAGTCCCCACATGTTTCAAGAAAACCACCATCATCCCAACCCACAGAACATAAAAGAACGTAAGCTGCCTAAAAAGAACGATCACCCCATTTCACTTGTCTCTGTTGTCATAAAGTGCTTTGAGAATAAAGTCAAAGCTCATATTGCATTGCCAGATTTGGCTGCAGGCCACTTTAACCCATTCCAGTTAAAATAAGGGGTTGCAGTGATTGAGTGTCTACTGGAATTTGCAGCTAAGTCTGAAACAAAAATGTACTACAATGACAGAGAAGATTATACTATCACTTTATAGTGATAGTATAATAAAAGTTTGTAACAAGATAATTAGACTAGCTTAGTGACTGGAAGGCATGTGCTGCTTGAGTTTGCTTCAAAAACATGATTCCAAAAATTAGTGTTCGTATGTCTCATTTACAGAGTCTAATTACCACCTGCAGAGTTAAACAACATGAAAAGCTAAATTTCCTCCAAGTAGCAAATGAACTGCAGTGCTGGTAAAAATGTCATATATACTTATCCAGAAATCTACATGAATAATAGCTTTCATCTTTTCACTGTGTTATCAAGTCAGCAGTTGGAACATATCTATATGGGCATCCATCACACACAGCTCCACGATTGATGGGCCTCGTTTGAAGGAAAGAAAACAATAATATTTCTGTGAAGTCGAGAGTAGTATCCATTTAGCATATTGACTAGGCAAAAAGTAAAACAGAAGCTCATTCATTTGTTTCAATAAAATGACAAATACTAGCTTGTAGAAATTATAAATAAGAAAATCTTGGATACTCGCTCTCAGACAAGTGAAAAATTTCAGGTGTTAAATTAACTGAATTATAGGATTGATTGTTCATTCCTGAATGTGCAAAACCATGAAAAGCTTTTTCAAAAGGTAGCATTTTTAACTGAGCTCAACCAGTTAACATTTATCAATGTATTATATGCCAAAAATGATTTGAAAAGGAATTTCTGCAGTGGGATATTAAATTTTAGACAGTACAATTGCCTGTGCAATGGCAAAATACACAATTGTAATAACACTTCTGGCTGTTATTGTGCTTTAGAGCCAACATATTGTAAGTCTAGTGTCACATCTAGAACATGCCACTGAAAATGGGATGTCTAATCACATCAGTCTGCATCTGTAGGGGAGGCATGTTTGCAGAAGTCAGCATGTGGGGACCTAATTGTAATTTGCAGTAACACAAACACAACAATAATCATAATAAAATATTTGTGTGTGTGTGAGTGTGTGTGTGTGTGTGNGCATGAAAGAGTGTCCTTTATTGCAGTACAAAGCTAAATGAATGGACCCCAAAAAATTGTCATTTTAAAACCACTGTTCTTTTACAAACATTATATGCTCTGCATCCAAACATGAGTGTTGTTTGTATGAGCAGCCTTTTGGTTTCTTTTTATTTGACAGTTTCCTTCTTTTTTTTACTTTTCGCTCCTGACTTTAGTTTTTACATTTTCTCCTGTCATCTCCCTATTCCTTTCTTTCTGTACCACACCTTCTATTTTAAGTGAGTATAAAAACTTCTCTTCCCTTTCCTCCTCTCCCTGCTGTTCTCAGGCGTCTGTAGCTCCTAAAATGAAACTAACATCATTTGCATTCCTCAGAAGTGCTCTTTGAAAGGTACTCTATTGCAAAGAGAGGCAATAAAATACAATCCAAATAAAAGAATACTGAGTCTGCTCTTTTTAGAGAAGTCAACCGAAATGACTTAGCAAGCAGGAATGAGAGACAGCTCCTAAAAGCTCATTTTTATTTGATAATGCTATAATTGTTTTACTGCATTGAAAAGATTTCTTTTTGTGTTTGTTTAAAGTGCCTCAGTTGCAGCCTCTAGACTTGTCATTTACACAAAAATACACTTTGCAAACAGAGTTACAACGCTATGAAAATTATGTGATGAGCTTACAAGATGTGGTATGAAAAAAATTTGCATTGTCCTGGGGGAAACTCCTTGCAAAGAAAACTGTGTGAGTCATATGCCAACAGCAGACAACTTCCACTTCGCAGAGTGGTAAACAACATCTAACATTTTAGTTTGGTATCCTACGAAGCTTCTATTACAGATTAATTGCACATAAGTTTCAGTCTCTTCCACAACTTTTCTGAACATGCCTAGGAAAGAATTATTTAAGGATGTCTTGCAATTAGTCCGAATTACTAAAAAAATATCTGCAGTTCTTAGGAGAGCTCAAAACCAAGTTCATTCTTACATTGAAGGCGATCATATAACACTGAAAAATTCCTTTTAGTATCAGCTTTAATGCACCTGAGTATACAGATAAGCTTAAGTGATGCATTATTATGCTATTATCTGATCACCTCACTAGAGTCAATGAGTAAAGTTATTACAGAGCATATGGAAGCAAATATTTAGCAGCTGTACATATCATACATCAGTGGTTTGAATTTAAATACATCCATTTGCCGGAGCCTACTAAACATACGGAATAATAAACTGCACATAATAACAGGACATGGAAATAATCTTTTCCTACATTTCCAGTATGAATTCCAATATGAATAGAAAATTCTATCCAAAGTAATAAAAACATTGACAAAACTAAAAAGCAGAGGTCCTAAAAAATGTTTCTCACAGTTCAGTTAATCCATGCGCATATTTTTGCTAACAGACATCATCCTGATTGACAGCAAACAATAGATCAGTGGTGGGTTTCAGGAATAATGAAATGCTGAATAAATTCTTACTTCTGGGATCAATAATATCTAAATAAACCATCAATCCACTGAAAAGTTGCAGACATTACTTATCTTCAAAAGCAGACAGTTTACCACACCCTAATTGAAATATTAATTTTCAGATCTGAACGAGCGCTTATTATTAATAAAGTCACACAAAGACAAAGATTTTCTGAAATAATATAAAGGCAATAATATCTGATTTGGTAATGAGATCTAGGTAACAACACAGACATTAGTATCGATGTTATAAACTATTTTAACCAGACTTGTAGACGGTCCCTAAATTGTTGCCAAAGTCTAGCCAGTCTAGCCAATTTGTAGCAGTCCCTAAACTTTAGTTTCTCTTAATATTAGTTGTTTGTTTTTTTTCCTTGTTTAGATCGAAAACAAAGCTAACCAAAACACTTGCTGTACATTGACACAAATGTTAATGCAAATGCTTTACTAAACTGAATTTCTATTTTCATTTTGATGCATAGCACCTGGTGGGCTCTGTAGATATTTGACCCTGCCAGCAGCAAGATCATTGTCAACTTATTTCAGTGTTAGGGTATTGAGTGTTGGAGCATTTTTACTGCTTAAACTTTTATTTCTTTAACCATCACTTGCCCCTCTTGTCTCCTAGCTGTTCAAGAGGGCCGGACTGACTGACAGTGTGATGCTAAAAGGTATATGGGGAGGAGGTCAACTTAGTCCCTATGCATGAAAAACATGGGTTGGTGGCTAACACAAGTCAGATTTCACTTGATTTTTATTTTCTCAACCTAATTTGATTACTGAGTGGTTCATCAGCAACCCACTGAGAAAAAGTATGCATATAATCAATCAGTCATTTAGAAACACAGCCATGATTTCTCCACTTTTCTCCACTTGTACCTTTCTTCCATTTTTCAAAATGGAAAAAAATCTGTTTTAGTCTGTTCCTCTCAGTCTGTTTTACCATCCCTGTCTGTGCAGACAGGTGAAGAGAGCCGGTTTTACGTTTTCTCACTCCCGCTAAGCCTATCTTTAGCCACAATGACACTGCCATCACAATGACAAATATATCATGGCACCAATCAGATGGAGCTTCACTGACATGAACCATCAACTGACTGACTGTTTGACATCTTTACTTTACTTGTTCCACACTTCGTTAGAGTTATTAACATTCTCAAATCATCTCAGCCATTTCTAGAAAAGTTGAAATGTTTACTTTCATAAATACATCTGTCTGGATTCGTGCAACAGCGTGATTTGATGCTTATCACCAGTCAGTGAAATGATGAGACACACAGCTAGTAAGGGTTGGGTCTATTGGGCTTTAAAGAGTTTATTAGATAAAAACAAACCATTGATTAACTGATGAAAAATAGGCAAAAATGTCACAGGAAAGTTTTGGAGGCCTGCTACAAAAATATGACCATTTAAACTGAGTCAAAACCATTTACAGTGCACTGACCCTATGTGCCATTACAGGATGAAATGATTATATATAGTTATTGCATATGGGTTTTGGTAATGAAACCGAGAATGTCATGTCATGTTGGCCATTGTAGCTCTGCTTCTGGTCTCTAAAGTTCTTCAATTACAAGAACCTTTCATCTCTTTAGCATTTGCTGTTTTCCCCTGGCTGAATTTAAAATGAATATAATTCTTCCCTCTTTTTTTCCATCTTCTTCTCACACCTTTCCCATTGTCCACTTAATTAAAAGGAAATAAATTGAATCATTATTC
Source organism: Kryptolebias marmoratus (assembly GCF_001649575.2). Taxonomy (NCBI): domain Eukaryota; kingdom Metazoa; phylum Chordata; class Actinopteri; order Cyprinodontiformes; family Rivulidae; genus Kryptolebias; species Kryptolebias marmoratus. The sequence goes on from NC_051442.1 coordinate 7,969,538, forward strand.
ACATTCTCACACACCTCTGCACTCATTAATGTATATAACAGTGTACGTGCTCCTCAGCCTAGTTTCACTGATATTCACTGTACAGAGAACTATCAGGTGGGTCTACTTCTCATTTTTAACATTCATTAACAGGGATGATAACAGTTTTGATGTCACAATGGTCTAGAGGGAGCCAAATCTCCTGAATACTATACATGAATATTTTTGTCCTCCCTAGTAATAGGAATCACGTGCAGCTGATCAGACTGAAATGATTAATAGAGTGCCCGCTGAATAAGTAATCCACTGCAGAACTGGGGAATCTGGAATAGGCGACGCACAGGCTAATTACAGCGATGGGAAGGAGTGGAAATGGGACACCAGACAGTAGATGATCAAATGAGGAAATAGAGTGAAGGAAGGAAAGGTTAGAACAAGGACAAACTGGAGGCACTATAGGGGTGTTTGTTCACTTCAAGATGTTTGTCTTTTAGGTTATTAGTTATTTAGATAAGACTGCTGTCCTGGTTATTAAGTGAAGCCAGTTCAGGCAGCTTGGGTATTTGTCTGTCTCTAAGGGGAGGTGATTCAAACTGAATGGAGGCATCAGGGCAGACCTCAACTCAGAGAAGCAGAAGAGAAGAATTTGAATGCCTCTGTATAGACTGAAGCAGCAGTCTTGTAGTGATGTATGGTAAACCAGCTATTCAGTTGTTGTTTCGAGTCTTGTACATATTACGCCATACTATCTTTTAATTCTGATAAATTCTTTACCAACATTTAGGGCCAAAGTGTTTATTGTTTTTTGGTGCATAATTCTACCCAAAGTGGTAGTTCAGGTCTTTTAAAGTGCGAATCTGTGCTTAGGTTATGAACAGCCAATATTTTACCTGCTGTAGCTCTTTGAACAACTTTAGTTTGGAGAAATGGAATTTAATTCTGACTGGGTTTATAAACATTATAGCTAGTTCAAGCAGGGCCAAGACCAAAGTATCGTCTTAAAGCAATGGCAAAACCAAATATTTCATAGTGGCTCATGTAAACGTTTGTATGTAAATTTTTGCTTCAGCCTCACCTGCATCATCCAATTGTTGCATGATGCACTTCTGCTGTAGCCCATCAGCATAAGACCGCGCCTCGTCTTAACCAATCATCGAGCAAGCCTTTGTTTAAAAGGACCTTCAGCCATGGCTTCATCGTTCACCAGCCGAACTTCAACCCACCTCTGCCAATTATATTCCCAACTCCTTTAAGCTTCCTTCCTCTCTTTGACCTCCACCACCAGTGTCCGGCCCGGGGACACTCATCCAAGCTTTTTGCTATTCACAGCACCCTTGTCTTCTGTTGGGGTCCGAGCGCTAAATCTTTCTTTCTTTCATGTCTAATAAAACTATCTAATTAAAGTTCTCTGTGTGAGACTCTCCAGGTTAAACTATATTTAGACTTTCCTTGAACCAGGAAGTTGAAGCTGGAATGGGACCAGTTTTCCATGTAGGCTGGTTCCAGTACAAGTCCTGCTCCCTACTCATAAACAAAAAGAAAACAAAAACATTGTCCTTGGTAAAATAAAAAAAATACACCTCAATTCTTTTTTTTTCTTGCTGATTTACATAGTTGTTACCATGTTGCTGTACTTTCATATATTATTTTTTCCAAGATATTTAGCTGTAATTAATCATTTTACGGTTAAAATAAAATGTCAGGTGACATGATTGTGTTCAGAGAATAGGCAGGACTTAAAGCAACATTCCTTGTGTGCAGACTCTAGTTCCAAAAATACAGCAAGGCTGTTTCCGTAAACCATGACCTGCTGGCTTTAATTTCAAACAATGACAAAAGGCGGGGACACTTGGTCTATAATATATACAGTCTATGATGTTACAAAAGTGAACATGAGACAGCATAGAGATGGAACTAGAGACCACTTACCTGTGTTGATGTTAAGTGTCTAATGAAAAGGTAGTAATTACATGAGAAAATGGAGAGCTACCAAATGCACATTCATTTTTCTCTGAAGTGAGCACTTTGGACTTGTCTTTGATGTCAGGTTGAGCCCTTGAACTCTAAAGAAATCTGCATTGCAAATAAATTCAGCATAAAGGCAGCTAGGAAATGTGCTAGATGACTTAAAACTGAACACTGAACAGAATATCCTAAAGAGTTTGCTGTGAGGTTTAATGCAATTTGTAGCCTCAGGAAAATCTTCAGTGTTCAGTCAATAGTGTAGACACATATGTATGCTGCTTAAAACTGATAGCTGAAGTGCTGAAGATTTATTGTGTGGTTGAGATTATTTTGGTTTTTAAATTAAGTGTTGTTTTTGTAGCCTTGATTAAATTTCACAAATAGTTCAAATTCTTTTGACAAATTAGACAACCTCAGACTGAGACAGTTGTTTTACTCTAACATGTTTAGGAACACAGCAGTAGCTTCAAAAATACTGAAGGTACTTAATTTGAAAATCTGCTCCTGATTATATTTTTTCTGTTTCTATTACAGATGAGTTTGCCTCTTCAGGGGTAGTCAGAGTATATCTGTTTGTCTCTTAAAGATAAGAGTTTTAGAGTTTTTGATCAACAGAAATCCAGTTATTTGTCTTTAAAACACATCCTTTCCCTGCCAAGCTAATGTGCTAAATGTCCTCAGCTGATGGACAGAAATTATGCCAGAGCTTGCCATTTAATGTAATGGGCCCTTCGTTTGAAAATTTCTTCTGGGGCCTTGAACATTTCTGTTGCAGTCAGCACAAGGGATTGTTCAGTGTTCGCTCCCAGTTCTCCAGGGAGGACAGCGATAGCATTTAACATGTTTTATAATCTCTCATTACAGTAATAGAAGAGTTGATCCATCCTAAAATCATTATCCAGTTTTTGTGATTCTGTCGCCACTTCCAAACAGACTATTTCCAGCAGACTTGTGTAACATATCTCACCTCTAAACCTCGGGTTGCATCATTACACTTCAAAGTCATATGGTAGCATCAGACCCATTTAAACAGTATCGGTTGACTTATTTTTGCCTGGCTGATACTTGAGATCTGGTTTTAACGTTTTAAATATGAAGCTCTGCTGGCTAGACTTTGGCAACATTTGCTGTAGAGATGTAAAATATTATTTTGATTTGACATTTTTTCTCCAATAACCAACCAGTGTTTGTCAGTAAATCATTTATATATTTTTATTTTATCTTAAAAAATAAACAATTAAATAGTGTGTTACAACTCTAGACTGCCAGTAGTGCCTGTAAATCCAATTTCCAAGTAGTTTACCTGACTTGAACTCCACATTTGAGCTGTTATTGGAGTGGGACAGTAATGCATCACTGAGAACCAGACATCAGAAAGCAGTGAAGCATCTTAATGTCAAACCAAAACCACTCACAATGATTGTTATGACAGAAAAAAAAGCTAAAACAGAGTAAAAGACAAACTGTCAGCATAAACTGTTGGAATACATGGTTCGCACAAGACCTGGCTGGAAGAGGTATTTTTGCCATGTTGTTAGGTAAGTGCTAGACAACAATGGCTTCAATTCAAACTAAATCCAGGTATTAACTTACTCTTGACCAGTGTGCAAGGGAAAGACATAAGCAGAAGATTGCTACTGTCGGGATTGACCCGTTTGAGGTGAAAAAAAGAGGAAATGTCAGACAAGACAAGCCCGACAATTTGTCGCACATTTTATACTACGACGCTGTTAATTATTTAGTGTACACAAAGAGTGCTTACACCATGGAGGAGCTAAGCAGCCTGAAAGTATAGGACTCCAAAATCAGTGTTTCAACAGATTTGAAAAGGATGTCCAAACTCTTCATGGTAATAACAAAGTTTTACTGATTGGCAGGGTAAATAATATCATACATGTATATGTAAACATACCTTGTCAACAGTGTATTTATGGATCACAATCAGACCTAAAATGATGCCTTAATTTTAACACTTAATTTGTAACTATCATTCAATCATAACAATTTTTACTGTTGTGCTATATGTTATATCTCTGACAAAATCCTTTAACTTTTAAATTAATTCTTTAACCATAACATTAGCTTTGGGGTTTAGCACACAGCATAACTGAGTATTGTACAGTAAAGATGTTCTAAATCATAAAATCTGTACTTCTAGCACACATACAATTATACTCTAACATCCCTTAACTTAACAGAACTTTTATTTTTTTAAATGTTACTTTTATCATAATAAAAGTGATCGAAGCAGATTCTAGACGTCTGATGGCTGATCCATGCAGTAGATGCAACTACAGTCAAAAAAAGCCCGCAATTGAACTGAATGTCTCCTTTGCAGTGGATGAAACTGTTGCCTATTCAATGACGACAAGAGTGGGGGAATGTCCAGAAGTGTGACGTCACATGGGAACTATGTATACAATGTTTCCTAGCTGTTCTTTTGTATCTCCTTTAAAGAACCCAGTGTTCTTTTTCATATTCGTCCCACACATTCTGCAGATGAGTACAAGAGTGAAGTAGAGTGTATTTGAGAGTCCTCCATGATTGTCTGCTCTGCTGTCAGTCCCACAATAGCTCCTTGTCTACACATGGACAGACGCACTCCCGTCTCCTCTTTCTCTTTTCATCCCTCGATTGATTGCTCTAATCAGCAGGCTGCAGTCGAGCTGTATGAGAGTACTACGCTATTTTCCACTTTACTAACCCATGAAGGGTAGGAATACTCCCTATTTCAGCTCAAGCAGGTCACACAGAAAAAGGGGTCACAGGTAAAAGGAAAAAAAAAAAGCAAAGGCAAACACACACAACAGTTGCTTCAAAAATCAGATTATGCTTCAGGAAAATAGCAAGACTGATGTTTGAGTTTGTGTAGGAGCCAGACAAAAAAGACTGAAGTATGTATTTCATGTCACCGCATAAGCCAACGTTGCATCTGTTTAAAAAGAGTGAAAATCTTTTCTTCTTTGCATAAGCAGGGACATGTTAAGGTGCAAACAAGTTAAGCAGTTCCTGCAAAGAAATAAGTTGGCAGATGAGAAATCAGAGCTAGCAAGTTGTTTTGCAGCAAGAGACAGATGCTGCATCCAAAACACAAACCTTTAAACTCAGTTCAGACTTCAACTTTTGCCTGATGGAGTTGGAATATTAAAAGTATACAAGCAATCACTCAAAATGACAAAACTTCACTTTTCACATAATGCTGTTTAAACTACAGAAGAAAAAGCTATACATGCCAAAGGTTTTCTGCAATTTAAGATTTTAAATGTGAGTGACTGAAAATTAAACAAAGACTTTTATATTTACACAGAGATAATGAAAACTGCTTAAATATGGAGCAGGACCGAATGTGGTCTCACAACTGACTGATCATGTGGTTGCAAATACTCACATTTCAATGAGACTGCAACTGAAAATGTTTGGATTTTCTTGCAATATTGAGTCAAGTTTGAGTCACTAACTAGTCTCCAACAGTCAGCCCAGTGAGATACAACCTTCAAGTGTCAGTGGTAAAATCAACTTGGCAAAGACTTAGAAATTGACTCACAATCAGATCATCTTGTTTCACAACAACCACAAATGATGAATAAAATATATTTTTCTAGTGATTAACACTGACCAACTTCAAAGTTAGCATTCACTCATAACCAATTGCATTTTATTAAAAACTAGAAGTACTCAAAGAGCGCAAACCTCCACCAAGGCCAACATATCATTAAAAACATAATCAAATCTGGCTTATGATCTGGATCATCCCCCAACTATTAAACACATTTAATCAAAATTTGTCTATTGGTTTTTAAGTAAACTTGCGAACAAACCCACCAACCAGCAGAACCGAAAACACAACTTCCTTGAGTATTAAGATTAAAATTGTACAGTTTATTCAAGTCAATTTAAAGAAACACTCACTGTGATGCCACAACATTATTTGTTTATATTATATATATATATATATATATATATAGAGAGAGAGAGAGATGAGACAACACAAGGGCCCTTAAGGACAGGATAAGACATGAGATGACCTAGTGAGAAATCGGTCTTAGAGGAGGAATACAGGAAGCGAAACGTGTGAATCAGAGCAGGAATAAAAAACTGCAACAAAAGAGTGAAGCAATGAGAGTGACAGAGAAATGAGGGTGTATGTGTGTTTGTGGATGTGATGGAGTGAAGGCAAGATTAGGGAAGCGATATCAGACTGTCCATCAGTGTCACAGAGATTGTGTCCTCTGCACGTCATGTCATCCATCAGCCTGGAAATCCTGATTGTGTGTAAATCGCCTGTTTACTTATTTTACATCACAGCACTAAAATCTGTTTCTCTAATACCTGGTCTCAAATAGGCCTTTTTGGGATCATTACTGCAAAGACTTTCTGTGTAAAATTACAGGAAAATACTGGCAGAAAAAAAAACTGTATTTAATCTTTTTTTTACAGTGTGTGGGTTTTGTGTGTTATTTCAGTATTTCTTTAATCCTGCTCTCACATATAACCTACTTAAAACCTCATTAAAAAAAGTAGACAATGCAGGGTAATTATTGAAGTGTTACATAAAAAACAATGTTTTTGTAACACCTCATTCTTTTTTTAATAATTAGTTATTTCATGAGTAAGATTTCAAATTTACTATCACACCTAAAGTAACAGAAATTCATGCACAAACTCCCCCCCCCCCCCTTTCCATTGTCTAAAGCCTCTGTTGCACTATAAAAATCTTCTCTAAATTAGGTTTCATCAGCATGCTCTGTTTTGATCTGCAACCCAGCATTTCCTTGGGAGAGATAAACCACTTAACATAAGCCTTACTGAGTTTAAACAAGAGCTGTCATCAATCCAGCAACCCACTGCACTTATTATGTCAATATGAATAAAAGTGTGGGTGATGTCTGACAGGAAACAGTGTCTTATGCTGATAAATGAAATATATCCACTGTTATCGGTTAACTGACCACATTAACAGTTCATAGATATGTATAAAAGTATATTTAATGAAAAACTGTTGTTAATCCACCATTAAAACCTCACAGTAAATGATTGTAATGATGAATATCCATCCGTCCATCCATCCATCCATCCATCCATCCATCCATCCATCCGTCCATCTTCTTTACCTGCTTTTTCCTTTCCAGGTTATAACGGAGCTGGTGCCTATCTCAAGCAGCCACTATGCGAAAGGCTGAGTACATCCTGGACAGGTCGCAAATTCATCACAGGGCCACAAAGAGACAACTGAGACAAACAACCATTCACACTCTCACCTAGGGGCAAAATAGAGTAACCCAGAGAAAATGTGCTCGTATGTTAGTGCTTTGAGAATATGTTGAGATTTATTCTGATCAACTGGAACACCAAATGTAGTTCAATATTGTTAAAATTGAAAGTATTTTTGGCATTTTTGTGTTAGCTAACGCTACTTATCTGTGGCAGCCATCTTGAGTTGGGTTGACTTGAAATGTCAATGCGTTTTAGATGTACAATCAGTGATTACTTTCTGAGAGTTTCACTAAAATCTTTTTATTTGTTTAAGAGATATTTTGCTAACAGGCAGACAGTATGTGTTGATCTCAAAGTAAGTGTTGGGGATAATGCTCAGCCACTATCATACCACTTTTTAGTTCAATGTCTGTAAAACTGACTGAGTTATAGCCATTTTTGTGTTGACTATTATTGATTAGCCACAGGAGACATCTTGAATTGAGTTGGCTCCAATAGTTAATCAATTGTAAATGTCCATCTATTGATCACAATATATTCTGCTAACAGACAAATGAGCATGCACATGCACACACAGACTTGGGAGAAAACATTATTGCCTCTTACCTGCAGTGGCGGACTGCAAGAAAAAATCTTGAAGGAAAAAAAAACAAACAAACATAAAAAACAGTTTATGTAATAAATGATCATAGCTTCAAGCTTTAATAAATTAACATCACATTCAGTCTTTATGTTCTTAACACTGAACATAAAAAATAAAAAAAACAATTGGCACAACCATTCTCTGTGAACCTCTGTGAACAGCTGACATTGCATTTGACAGATGGAGTAGAGGGCTTTAGGAGGCTGCCAGTGCAACAGAGTGATTAATCCATTGTCCTCCCTTCTCGGTGATTTCTCTGTATGAAAATACCTTTTGGCAGGCAAGTTTTGACAGTTGGCTGAACACAAGCAGAGACTATCAGAAGGGTTCTTTGAGGTTGTTTTGTGAATTGTCTTTTAATTTGTATAAGAGCTTTTCAGGAAAAATCACTGATTACCAGGCTGAATCTCAGACAATGTTTTAATTAAAAGACAAGATGCAAGCAAGAGCTTCAGCAGCCCGCTCCGATCCAAATATTACTATTTTTAGCACACAGAAACACCAAACGCAATTCAAATGAATCAGAAAGCTCTCATTAGCTCTATTCTTATCTCTACCTTTTTCTGTTGCTGTTTTTTGAAGTAGGCACCCGTATACAGTTTTGGACTTAAGCCTATTTTACTTTTGCAAGACAAAGTTTATACTGTAGGACTTGGAACTGTTTTATGTTGAAAACTGATTAAAGGTCTCTTACGTTTAGTAACTGTCAAGTGTTTTATGGATTCTTCTTGGGGAGCTCGGGGGCCTGGGATTGTCCACCTTTATTACCATGTTCCCTTTTATGATTGTTTGTCAGACTAAATTTAAAGAAGCACCAATCAAAAGGCAGATGAGAGGATTTTATGTTCTACAACAAAAAAATATAAATTGCTTTGTCACCAACAGATAGCATCGACAGTTATTGATCACAGAATAAAAGCATTAAATAAACCGAAATTTACTTTTCTCTATCATATTCGTTTTCTCCGCTTGAACTTGTTTAAGTTTTTAATTTTCTGCCTTGAAAGAGAGCATCCATCATCTGCTCTTTTTTGTTGTTTGTTTGCTGGTATTTGGTCAACTGTGACAGAGCTTTATGAGGCTCTGCACAGTGTTAGAAATCACTGATTGTTACCATTTTCTAGTTCCGCTTAGGCGAATAATCTGGTGGGAGCGCTCACTGCAGGCATCAAATTACGTTTTCAGCTCTACATTTCATTCTCCCTGGAGAATTTATTCATTTTGTGCTCTGTATGCATGCAAATATTCCACGAGCCCAGATGTGACGTTGGTTCAAAAAGTTGCTTTTGGTTCACAAATTCATAATGAATGTGTATTCAATAAAATGGTGTGTGGGAAGTTTGATAACTGTTCATCAGCAGTGAAGCACTTCTGCGAGTATGTTTTTATTTGCCTCTAAACAAACGCCACTAAACTGTCTGATGATGACAATGATGTTTGCGATAATACTCATTTGCTAATAGAAAGGAGGGGGAGGAAGCAGACATAGTGACTCTGTCACTGGTGGAGACATTTCAGTTTGTTGCTGTCTCCGTTTCGGGTAATAAAACAATTAATCCAGCCGTTCTCATTTTGCCAAATGGGGAAGATGTATTTGACTTGCCTCCCTCATATATCTTCTCATCTCTCCCTTTCTCCAGCACTGTGTTCCCTCCATTTTCATCAGTCATCAGAGTCCATTAAAGGGTCGTTCATTTAAGGGGCCACTCTATAACAATAGGTGAATAATGCATCATTTCAGCCTGGTGGGAGCTGGTGGGGGTAAATTAGTGACACTGATTGAGAACCAGTTTTTCATTGATTACCTCTAAGCTGATGGAGCATGGAGAGGCATTTCATAAACCTCAATCTGTTTCATATTGAGCATGTGCAAAATATAAAAAAAAAAAAAAAAGATGAAGAGTAGACCAACAGGGCAGTAATAGAGACAAATTAAAGCAGTGTTCATTTTACCACCGCGCTGAGATTGAATGGCTGTTGCCTTGGATACCGTGAATTTAAAAAGCGAGCGACAGAAAGAGAGGGGGGCAGAGATAGAAAAATGGGCTGGGACTGAGAGACAGTCAAAGAGAAACAGAGAGAAACAGCAGGATACATCGTTTGGCTTTGTACGTCTTATCGATTCCACCCTGCCATCACTGAGAAGACGATAGTAATTAGGAGATTAGAATTGTGGTGTGTCTCAAAAGGGCAGCTCGATTGATGGAGTGGGGCAGAAAGAGGACTGTGAAAAAGATTCTTCAAACTCCAGTATTACATAAAAAAGCATAATGCTAAAAAAAGGAGTGATTCAGAGAAATATTAATTTCCTGTGTTGTCTTGCTGGGCAGTTCTAGAAGGAGTTGGATCTCGTACGAGACATTCTTCAAGCACAAATAGAAACAAATCTACTAACAACTGAAAGTCAACATTTACGCTGCTTTTTTTTGCCTTGGAGTTAAGTCTTCTCAGCAAATGCTTGTATATACATAGAAAAATGCAATAGGTGTAGTTTTTTTCAATCAATAAACCCCTTTTTCTAATTCAAAAAAGGAATAAAATAAAGTAAATCAAAAGACAGGCTTTGCTTAGCGATGTGCTGGCGCTAGTATAGATCAATTTTCTGAATGGAGACACAAGACATTAACAGTTTACTTGTATGTTGCTTTGTTGGTTTCCTTTTATAAATGTCTTAGTTCCCCAAGATCTAGATCACTTTCTGCACAAAGTATGTCATTAGCTTTGCTAGGTGGAAGATGTACAGGTAGTAAAACCAATTTTGCAAAACCAAACTGGGATTTTTGCATCTTAGTATAAGAAACTTATCAAACCTCTGATCTTACATCCAATTTAATCATCAAAAATGCCATATTTGTTTATTTACCACACATATTAAGCTTTTCTACTGCCGAAGTAGCAACGAAGTGTGAAAAAGTCTGTTTTTAGCTCACAGAGTGTTGTACACGGCTTTAAATGTTTGTATAAAACACTCAAATACAACACTTATTGTATGTTATGCAAATCTATACCTTCATGCTAATTATGGATATAATTAGGGACAAATCTTTCCAGGTAAAATTAATTTTAACTGCAATAAAGTAGAATTAATGAGTTTACAATATAGCTGAACAGCAGTTTAAATCACAAACCATATTCACAGATGTGCATTTTGAGACAAAACATTTTCTTTTTTATTATACATGAGCAAAGTATGATTAAATACAGGAGTCCAGCTGTTGTCATTTCAGCAAATTATTACAAATGTGTGTTTTGCTCCCTATTTAACAAAAATAGTTGGTCTCCAGCCTGACCAAGTGTGTTTTACACTTGTTTTAAAGTTTATTGTTGTTTATACTCTGTTAATGTTCACTTGCTGTATGGCGGGAGATAAAACTAGCTGAATTACAAAAAACTGAGCAAAAGTAGTTTTTCAAAATGTCTAACATATTCTAAATTAATGACAGTCATTTAGTCCTTTTTAAAAAGGGGGGAGAAAAATGTTTTTGCCACAATTGAAATACACATTAAAAGACTTTTGAATTAGTGTGGAAATGTTGCTTTACTTGAAATCAGAGCAGATTTGGTACGATGTAACACTTGAGTTAAATCCTCGGAGGAGGAATTAACAATTTCTCTCTTCATTTAATTGTTCACACATGGCTCTCTTCTACCCCTGAGCACCTGCTTGCATTTGTAAATAGTCCATCCTTATTTGAACATTTTCATTCTGACTCATTTTCCTCAGTGGCAACATGGCTATATTTTTCCCTAATGGGTTTAGGATATTTGTGTGGAAATCAGTTAAATCAATCAAATATAGTTTCAGAATATATACTCAACCGGCAATTGTGTAGTTTTGATGCATTTTAATCACCTCAAAAATCCTACCCTCGTTTGGAACCAATTCAGCTCTGTGTTTGCTCCTAAAACTGGCAAAATAAGTCTGTATATTATGTGTCTATAAGCAACTGTGTCAGGCACTTTAGGAAATTAACATACTTGCAAACACATGTCAGCAATGTGAGGTTTGCTATTCATGCAATAACTTTAACAGACTAGTGAGAGGCATTACAGCTCCCCGGAGCTGTTTAGGAACTGAAAACAGCTGTCTCTTTTTGGTGAGCAGAGCCAAATGATCTTTATCCCAGAAAAAAGCCATAATTTCCATCCTTAACAGAGACAAGTGTCAGATGATGAGTTGTTTAAGGAGTCAAATACAGGGGACAAAATGCAAGCGGGAGCTAATAAAGCAATTTAGAAACCTACTGGCGATAAAGTAATCAACTCAAGGAACTACCATGACATGTGCACAATACAAACAAGGATCAATTAATGTATAGAAACCATGAGGATATGTGCACTGAGGGAATTTTCCTAAAACAGGAACAGGTGTGTTGATTGACAAACTAGGACCAGCTGTGGAGCCCAAAAAACAAAATGAAAAGACAAGAACATAATTAAAACCTAACACAAAGCTATACAACTCATGACAAGAAGATGCTGTCATAGCTCTCAAAAGGTCCTTTTTAGAAATTGAACAGGAGGAGCAGAACAATCAGAGTCAGAGTTCTGAATGACTGATGAGTTTTGTTGAAGAAACTGAAACTGAACTGAAAGTTAAATGAAGCAAAACACTAGCTAAAAGCTAAAAGTTGAATAATGCTGACTAAAAGAACCAAAAGTACCAAGATACTACCTAAAAGTAGGAAAACCCTAGCTATAAGTATCAAAATTCTACCAAAAAGCTAAAAGCAGCCAAACTTAAGCTAAAAGTTAAAACAGCTACCTAAACACTAAGTAGCATAGGCAGAAGTGGTATTAGCTAAAGTAAGAGATCTTTATGTATTTTAATATTTTTTTTGTAAATAAAGTTAACTATTTTGAAAAGTCTAAAAGTTACAAAGAAGCATCCTCTCCTAAATGAGCTGAAAATTTTGATATATGAATGGATAAAATAGCACAACGTATGTAGCTAGATGCCAAAAACAAAACAAAACAGAACAAAAAAAACAACAAAAAACAGGCAAACAACTGTGTGAATGCTGAATTCATTCACAAGTTAAAGGCTTTGCTGTCTCTAATGGAGTATACAGACAATAAACAGGTGTGCATATGGTTGGGAAGGTAGAAGCAATGCTGAGATAACAGCTGCTGTAGCTGCAGGTTTACATTGACAAGAAATGTTAATGAAGCATCAACAAAAAGTAAGACAGACTGAGAGATTAAGTCATACTGCAGGGGTGATGACCTAACAAGGAGTTTTCAATCCAAAGGTAAAGTAAGAAAATTGTTATGGAAAAACTAAACTGTAAATGTATACACTATAAAACTTAAAAATTGTAATGTCAGGACATTTTTAACTCAAAAGTACAGTTGTGTTAAATAGATTCAGCATCAACATAACAATTATTCTAGTTTATTTCTGTATATATAACAAGTACAAGTGAACACTGACTGGGATGTTTCTGTATAAAAGGAAGAAAAAATGATTGTGTGGATTTGATTTAATCTATAATTGGCTTTATGAGACAGAAACTAAGAAACACCATATGGAGCTCTGTCAGTGAGCTGTGGAAGAGTAAAATGCAGGGTGCCAGAGTATATGTAGACACGGAAACAGCTTTTAAAACGTGTGCATTATTTACACACACACTGAAACACACACACTAAGGAGTGCTGTGAAAAGACATGCTTTAATGACACTTAGCTTGAGACCAACACAACAGACACTCTGGAAGTCACAATGAGCCAAAGCTGTTAAGGCTAATGACCCAACAAACTAACAAATTCATACACATGATGCAAGGGCATGAACATGAAAAATGCAGGAAATTAATTAACTAAAGTGACAAAATACCAGCAGAACACTAAACACTGTGGTTTCAGTTTGCCTCTTTGGCTTTTTCAAAAATGCGAAGTGGTGCTTTAAAAAAATAAATAAAAATCGTTCCTAAATTCTGTTTGCCATTCGCGTGGCACTTGATGGACACAGTAGTCGAGACACATCTCTTTACTGCCAGTAACTTTTGCGCTCTGTCAGACTTTTTCACACTGCCCCTGCCTTTATGTATGAATGTGTGTGCGGGAGAGAAAGAGGTGTGATATTGTGCTGTCTCTGTGTGTTTGGTTGCTGTGTCCTACTTCCTCCACATCCCCGTCATACATAGTCCCTAATGAGGCCCCTGGGAAACTGTCCAGAGCTTGTGTATCTCCCAAACAGCTCCAGTTCCAGCACCATTTCAAAGCAGTTGCCTGTAAGCCTTTGAACCACCAAGCTTGGTAACCAGCAGTTCAGTTTTGTCACCGTCCTCACAGACGGTAACACCACCAGATGCGGTCCATACATCGAGATAATATTTGAAATATTGCTGTACATCCAGTTGTTCAGAAATATTTGCACAAACTGACAAACACCTCGGACAAGCCTAACACATCATCATCTTGGTGTGATTCCTTGCTTGATGTGTATGTGTTTATGTCTTTTTCTCTGGCCAGTTTATCTGTCTGAAGGAGATCCAGTTGTTACCTAAAACAAAGTGGCCTCCAGTTGGAACAAAATTCTTGGAATGAATCACCTAACAGGAACGCTGAAAGAAACAGCTGGGAAAAAATGAGAGTACACAAATCGGCAAAAATTTAGACCAGGTTAGAGGAAAGAAAGTGACTTCCCCTGAGGGAAAATCATGCTCCTTTTGGTTCACCAACAATGCTCTGTCTTGCAAATCCTGCCATGTGCTGTTTTCTGGAAATCCTCCCTGCTGAGAATACTGCAGGTGAAATGGGACCACAACAATGAGCCATTTACCAGAGCGAGGCTCTTAACATGGAATGGATGCTTGGAGCGAAGTGTTAAAGGAGAAAAGAAACTCTAAGCTTAAGCGTTTTGTTTTTAGGGAGTTTGTGAGGATAAAATGTTAAACTCTCAAAAATGTTCTCTCTTGTGACCACTTGCGTATATAGACAGCGCAAAAGAGAGACATTCATAACCTTAAAACAATGTGCTAAAGTAAAGGCTTACCTAAATGTTTAATTGAGAATTACTCTTGTTGGCTTCAGACCAAATCTCCCTATAGAGCTCACTGGTTCTGCATACTCTCAATTTGTCATCTCTTTAAAACCAAGTCTGGTTCTGCTGGAGATTTCTGTTAAAAGACCTCTTTTTACGGTCATCCTTTGCCTCATGAATTTTGATTTCAGGGGATTGAATCAAGGTGAAGAATGGAGCCAATTCACTGACTTTCTCAGCTACATAACCCAAATAACACATTGGTATTTTTAATTACTGATACACAGAAAAAAACACTGTTAAAGTGAACCGGACTTCAAATAGATTGGATTGTACAAAATTGGAATTAAATTCATTTATTTTGGCTGAAGGTAAATCTAATTTGGCTCTGACTCCATTGGACTGCATTTAAAGGAACTGTATTGATCTGAATGGAATTAGACTTTTCATAATTGGATTTGAACTAATTTTTCTGTTTGTTTTTTCTGTATTAGCTAACTTAGATGACTTCTGTTGGCACTGATGGCACTAAATAATTAAACTGAATACAACCGGAACTGTGAACTGCTTAAAAATATAAAGATTCAGGAGAAAGACAGAGAGTAAGATTCAGTGAAAGATAAAGAGACCAAAATGGGGTACATTTTGACAGAAGTTGTATCATGACAGAGATTGTAACATTTATAAATCAATCTACATGTTTCAAAACAAACTACAGGCTCTGTAAAACTTTTTTTTTCTTTACTTTTATCACTCTGACCATCCATCCTGGACTTGAGCACTGGTTCTATATTCCTTATTTGTTCAAATTTGTTTAAACTCTTGCCTGATGTTTAGATTGTCTAAGATACGCTTTAGACCTTCATTTGATGCCAGCTACTTTCAGCTGACTATGTTATTCTATTTGTGAGCAAACATAAAAACTTATATGAGCAGTTCAAAATTAATAAACCATGTTAAAAATGAATAAACATGGTTACATTAATGTAATACTTTTTATTTTGGTAAATGTTTATAAATCAGAAGTAATATATTAGGTATTTTTCTGCAGACCATGTCGACGACATTTACAGTGCTTCTATAGGTTGGACTTAATAGGATTTGGTCCACATATTTCTAGCCCTGTTCTTTTAGATGGGGTTATGCAGAGTAGTTATCAGTTTTTGGTATCTTATCTGCTGTAGACAGTAGTTGGAACAATCTCAGTTTGGAGAATCAGGGAGAAGTTTTCATGGGGTAGTAAAGCTAATGGTTATTCGGACTGGGGCCTTTTCTGGGAGGGTGGAGGGGGTCAGTCTTTTAAAACAACTCACACCACTGACATTTCATGCTGATTCAAGCAAATGCTATTTCATAGGCTTTAACATTGTTTCAGCCTACGCCTGATTAGACATTCAGTGAAGACTGGCATGTTGGAGTCAGCAGTCCGTTACAGAACATTCATGTCGCAAAACGGATCACGTTAAACCTGGTTTTGGCATTTATACCATGACTGTAGCTGAAGTCATAAACTAATTGTCCATGTTACTGCAAGACAAGTGGAAACTCTGACTAATCTGCACATAAATCCTTTCCAACCTGTGTGTGGGAAAGAGAGTTTAACAGATGTATAATGAGAAAAAGTGTGTGACAAAGTGACACAGATAGCGGGCCTGTGAGTACTCTGCTGAGCTGTGATAATGCTTCTGCTGTTGTTTGCAGATTACAGCCAGTTTGTTCTGAAATGATCTGCAGATAAATCAGTCAGTGGACAAATCTGTTTGTTCACAGTGATGTGCAAAGCGCAGTTTTACTTTCACAAATGTGTGTTGCCACGATGTGTACAAACCTTTAGCACAATACAAAATGTGCTCAGAGTTTTATCTTTTACCTCAACAACCAACCATAGTAATAAACATTGTTTAAAGAATTTGATTTGAACAATATATTGACAATTTCTAGAGTCAGATTGGGTAAAGTCTGAAATAATCTTTGATCAGTTTCCTTTGCCTGCAAACACTTGAGACACTTTACATTTTGACTGTAGGGTGTTTACTCTTACATTGGTCATTTTATTTTTGTTAACACAGCACTCTTCTGTATGTTTGTCTCCATTTCCATTTGCTGCCCGCTCCAAGGTGCAAACATTTTCTGCTGCTTTAAGCCGCTCACTCAGATGCCTTTAGCTTTCAAAAACCATTTTATTTTTTTTATAGCCCTTCTATTTATCACCTCTGTTACAGAAGCCAAAAAGGCACCTCATAGTCACATTCACATGTGAATACCTGCCATCAGCAGGAAAGGAGGGAACTGACTGTACCCTTTTTCTACTTCTGAATGGCACTTTACCTGTAATGTTCTGACAAAAATTAAATCAGCCATTTGGTGGACAGGTTTTACAGGAAAAAAATAAATGAATTCTTAATGCAAATGTTTGTGATAGAACTATGCAACATATTAGAAGTGAAAAAAAAGCATCATGCTTCTATGCTGACTAAGAAAGTACTCGTTTTATTTCCACTTATTTTAATGAGACCAGCCCTCTTGGTTACCAACTAACGAGCACCGGCCCAGATCAGCCGTTCCACTTTAGTGATGAAACATGTTGAATTGTTGTGTTTTAAGTAGCATTATATCACATTAAGTACACAGTTTGAGCAAACATAAACAGATATGTTTAGTGCAGACACTTTTTTAAGCAGAAACGAAAAGAAAAAGAAAAGTACAACTGAGTCAAAACCTAAACAGCAACAATAAACAATGATGGTAACAATAGCATAACTTAACATGCAGCATGGATATTCATGCATTTTATCACAGAAAAAATGCTAATTGGCTTTCCCCTTGGATTCCATCTGTGGTTCAACACCTAGTTTCTAAACTTTCTGTGCTATCGCTAATACATTATTAAAGAGGTTTGGCTTATTTATTTAGTTTTGATTTAAAAAATGACTTTATTTCACATTTTTAAGAAACTTTTTCAAGTTCACTGTGTACAAAAATACTGTAAGTACATTACTGGACTGATCTGTAGATAAAAAAAAATTATGCCAACCAGGATAATGTAATTTATGGGGTCATATATAATATAAAAATATATATAACTGATCCACATGTAGCCTATAAATTAACTAGATATGTTGGAGTATTTTACATGTAACAGGTTTATATAGTAATAAAATGACTTAAAAATTTCTTTAAGTGTGACCTTTGTGTTTGAAGCAAGAATAAAGAAACTGATTTATTTTTTTTCATCTGACAGAAAGAAACCTGCAGTGAACATTTCTTCTGTAATAAACGTAACAGTCAGTGGGCTGGAAGACAGATTTATACTTTTAGAGAAAAATCTTTACCTTTGCATCCTGATCTATGTTTAATCAAGCGTATGGTGGTTTGAAAATACCAATTTTAGTTGAGATTAATAACAAATGCTAACAGATGCTGGTGTCTGTCACGAACATCTCTACATCTTAAATCTCACTTCAACACTTGGAGAGAAAGACTGATTACTAATCACATTTTTCAAAGGGGGTTAGTTTTAATGTGTCTGCATCAGCACTGCTATGAAACTTTTAATCCATTCAAATTCCCATTTGTTATTGCCCACCTCCAGAGGCGATACTGTTTTTTCCTGTCTGTGTGTGAGGATGGGTATGTTCACTGACTGTAAACAAGAAATGGAGCTAAAATATGGTATGATAGTGACGGAACATTATCAAACAAACTCTGAGCGCTGCCCATTTCCAAGGTTTGAACATAATGGCTACAATTCTGTCCCTTCTCAGAATAAGATGATTTTACTGCAGTTTCAATCTCTAACATGCATTCCTTCGAGAAATGTTAGACCTTTATTGAATCGGTTTGGGTGAAAGTAAGAAAAGGTCACTGCTGTTTTATGTTGATAAAACTTCCTCTTGTTGCACATATGCACCACAATTAAGAAAGTCTCAAATTAAAAGGTGCAGTTGTCTTCTTATCCCAGTGGATCTGAATGTTTGTTATCACCCACAGTTCAGTTTCGTTACAAATTTCAATTGAAAGAAAAATAAAAGTTTGTGTGATTTAACACAATGTACACCATTTCATCATGCTGTCATCTAAAAGAAAAATCCTGGCTGTGAATTTTTGTGAACCGTTTTTTGTGAATTATGCATTACATGCATAACCATACAGTATATGCTTTCTAAAACATATGTTTCTTAAATCACAGTGGGAGTTTATGGAAAGACAAAAAAGAAAGAGAGCATGAGAAAATGTGCAGCTAGAAGTGGAGCTTCTGTTAATATGTAGTGCCACTCTGTACATGTTATACTTATGTGTGTTTATTGTAGAGGTGAGAAAATGCTGGCATAGGAGAAGAGGGGGTGGTTTACAAAGCAAAACTCTCAAACAAATCATTTCACACTGCCTTGTGAGAGACTGATAATTTTGTGTTACAAGAAAGACAGGCGAAGGAACGTGTGGGAAGGAGGTTGGGCCATTCGTCATTCTTGTTATCAATTATGCCAACCTTGCAAATATTGTCCGAACTACGAATCTGCTTAGGAACAAACGCCCCCTGCATTCTGAATCAGGTTTTCATTTGAGGGCTGACATCTTTGCCCAGAACTTCATTCCGGGGGTGCGGACAGTTTAATCAATATATGACCAACCAAGCTTATCTTCTCACGACTAAATGCGAGACAGCAGAGATGTAAAGCAGGCTCCTGCCGGTTCATGCTCCTGACTCGACCAGCATCTGTCATGCTGAAGTGTCCTTGGGTAAGATGCTGAATCACTGCCAAATTTTATTGATGTTCTGTTGACCTCTTTATGGAGAGAGGCATGAGGGGGAAAATACAGCACTCAGTGGGACTCACTGAATCAATTTCAATATACATACATCCTTTTTATTGTAAAGGTTTACATCTGTTTGCTCTGAAGAGGGAAAATTGAAGCTAAAATTTCCAAAATACTTGGAAGAAAAATTGGCCTCTTTAGTGAACCATAAAGGTGTGGCTTGGACAAAAATGATTGATAAATAAGTCATATTTAGTTTCTATAAGAAAAAAAAAACATATACAGAGAAGGTTGTGACATTGCCTTGGGATCGTCTCCTGCTATAATATAAAAGACAAACTTTGTGTCCTCAAATGCTGTTTGTGTGTCCTTCTGAACTAAAATAAAATCCAATTTATTACACCGATACAGATCCTGAACCAGAAAATGGACTCATACGGCCAAATAATTCACACATCGTAGAGCCAGAGTATCATCTTCCCTCTTCTCTGATTGATTCTCTACAGTGCTACCGAAGGTGCTCCAAGGAGGAACAACCTCTTTCTTTTTCTAACTGTGTTTTTTATTGGTCAGTTTGAAGATGCAGTTAGAAAATCTAATCTAAATTTTAAAAGGAATCATAGCATGGACCTTTGAGGTGAACAAATAGGTCAGATTTAATATGTATAGTCATGATATCTAACCACAATTTGAGTAGCCAGTTTCCTGCTTCCAGCAGCTTGTACTGCGAAAACAACAGACATTTAGGCACTTTATACACTGGGGTTTAATTCAGAAACCCCGGTCCTACTGAGCCTTTTTTGGGTTGAAAATCTGTAAATTACATCTAAAATGGTCTTAGATAGCTGAGCTAAAATTTGGCAACATTCGGTCTAAAAGTGAACGTTTGCTAAACGTCTGAGACCAGATTTAGAAGTTCAAAAGTAACAAAGGTCAAAAGTAAGGCAAAAAGTAAATTAAAAAAAAAAAAAAAAAAAAAAAAAACTAAGTCACTACAAAGTTGTCATCCACTCTAACACATCCAACTAAACATCACACTTCTATTGCCAAAGAGAGAGAAAAATAAACACCAAATCTCAGTCACGAGTCGAAAGCTGCAGCAACACAGTCCAAAGAGTGCCACAAATGGCCCACAGCAACACGAGCAACTTCTCTCTAGGCTTTAATGCTCTGCTCCTGCTGAGCAGAGTGGAGTCAGCAGAGCTGAATTACCTGCAGGAGAACCTGGAACCTGCAGGCCACAAAGAGAAGAACCACATCTCAAGTAAACATGTACTGCAGTATGTAACACCCACATATTCCTGGCATCACTTGCTTTTAAATGTTGCTCTGTTTTCAAGCTATCAGTCCGTTTCAGAAAACCTGGTAATGGTAAATTAGTTTTTTATCAAGTTACAACATTTTCCAGTGCTTCATAATAAAACTACTGTATATAAGCTATAACACAGTTTAAAAGGAGCTGTAAATTTAATCTTTTTATCTTCTGTTTGTCTTCAGAGAGAAAACAATTATTTTGTTGAATGACAACACATTTAATTTCTAACTGCAGGAATTAGGTTTGGTTGCAAAATTAAAATTATCTAAAAACTCAACAAGTTACTTCTCAGATCCTATAAATCTTGTTGCCTTTAGTTTTCGTCTTACAAACTTTCTTCTCTTGCAAACTGAGTAGTTTTCAATGAAATGAGACAGATTTAAGGAACAAACAATTTTCCAACTCTTTTTTTTTTTTTGTACAAAGCTGTGTGCAGCTGCAGATGGGAAAAATGTCAAAACAATGACTGAGAAGACTTATAGCTTTTGCATTCTGAAACCCTTTTTGTGTTTTGCTTTGAATTTGTCTCATTTTTATTTTTTGTTTTTTTTTTAAATAATAAACCAGGGAGTACTTTGCACAACAATTTGTTTAGAAAACATCACTGAAATACTGCTTCAGAAAGCTTGAGGAACAGTGACGGTATGTGACAAAAGGAAATGGGAAGAGAGAAACGTTGATGAGAAAGTAAGAAAGAGACAATTATTAAAAGCAAAAGCCTTTTAGAGTAAAAACAGGGAAGAGAAGATGCGAAAAACTGCAGAAGAGGCAGGAAAAGAGGTGAGGACAGGAGGAAACAGACGCAGACGGCAGTTGAGATTTTGTTTTGCCAAGATCATTTATCTCCACTGAGCAGCCTCCTAGTGCAGAAAGGCTGCATGACAGAAATCAATCAGAGGGCAATCGTCCATACACAGCCACTAATGTGCCCACCTATCAATACAGGCAGAGCAGAGAGAAGAGGCATGGCAGCAGCCAGAGAGAGGTGAAAAGAGCTGAAAGTGGGATTCTGAAATGTCCTCACCAGTATATCATTAAAAATACTCAAACTGTTACAAATGACAGTCCTTATCTATTCATTTGCATCATAAACAGGTCTTTATTCTCTAAAATTAAAGTTGAAAAATGTCTTTTTATGTTTCTATGACCATAAAGCCCTCCAAACAGGTGCCTTAGCCTTGCTTGCAGCTCCATGCAAGCAGAAAACTCTAATTTTCTCCTTCTCAGAACAAAGCAACAAAATAAAGTTATTACCTGTGTCTGTTTGGACTCACCATGCTATAACAGCAGAGTCGAGTCACACCACATGAGCTCTCTGAAAACCTTTGAAAAGAAAATCAAGTACTGTTTACGTGTTGTGGTTTGCTTATGGTTCCGATACTGTTGACCTCTGATGTTAATCATAGTGTCTCAATTTTTTTTATTGCTTGTGAGTGTGGTGTGCATTAGCTTTTCTGACCACAGCTGACACAAGTTGTGGAGGTTCCTTGCTGAGATCAATACATCAGTGCCCGGAGCAGCTGTCA
This sequence comes from Kryptolebias marmoratus, assembly GCF_001649575.2. NCBI lineage: Eukaryota > Metazoa > Chordata > Actinopteri > Cyprinodontiformes > Rivulidae > Kryptolebias > Kryptolebias marmoratus. The sequence continues at coordinate 7,991,923 of NC_051442.1, forward strand.
GGAGCCGCCATGTGTTTGTGTTTGTGTGTAATAGCATGTGACAGTCATTAGACTTCAGTCAGACCTTCGGCCCACCTGCCTGAAAAAAAGACTCAACACAAGATCACATGAATCCACAGCACGCACAAAAAAACACATCTCACAGCGGCACGTACAAAGTAATAACCCAATGATGACCAGAGGCATGGCCGGAAATCTGATGACATGAATGGGAACACCACCTGACACCAGAATCCCCTTTTCTGGACAGCAACATGCAACTAAAGGCAGGCAAGCAACTTTTATTCCCCCTTACACACACACACACACACACACACACACCTACACACACAGTAATTATGTATAATTTATTTAAAAAAAACAAGGGAAGGAATCAGTAAAATGCAGAAAGAGGCTCTCACATACCACATGGCTGCCTGTACATGTATGTATTTCTATCTGAGGTTAAACAGACACCCACATATACATGTACTCTGCCTTAAAGGCAAGCGTGACCTTTTTTCTCACATTAGAGCAGAGCAACACGTATACTTGACCTAAAGCAGAAACAACCAAACACAGCAGCACTATAAATGTAATCTGCATTTCATGACAAAGTCCAGGACATCATATATTTCAGGATAGGTGATTATGAGAATGAGTCAAAAGGAGTTAAATATATAATCTGTCTATATTTAAGCACTTTGACAATCAAAAAAAGGTCACAATTATTTAGTTAAACAATCCTGAGACAACTGATGTTGCCACATATTCACATGTTATGTTTGTTTTGAATTATGCTAAAGGAGCATGCCTTTTATTCACATCCATAGTAAGTGCTATACTGAAGGTTCTGGTTTTAATTGGGTCATAACATGTCACAATGACTGAAAAATGCCAAGTATAGATGAAAAGCCCATTTCTTCCCTCTGTATAAATGGCAGATGTGCCATATAATAGGAGAAATACATTAGACACATTTTTGGAACACAAATTGCACCTCTTTCCCACTTCTTGTCTCAAAAAAATCCTGACATACATGTGATAGTGTCTGACAGGACAAAGAAACCCCCTCTTCCTAAAATATTTCCTAACCTGAACTGCGAATCTCATTTTTTTATCTTCCGACACATGAAGGACAGGCAGTAAGTTGAAATTTAATGTGTGTGCTTGTGTTTCTTTGTCTGTTTTTTAGCAAAATATCTCATGATTGAATGGATAGATTTTAATGAAACTCTCAAAAAGCAGCCATTACATCTATACCTGTTTCTAATTAACTTCTGGATTCAATTCAAGATATCTGCCACAACTAATTTAGCAACCACAGCAATTACTATAACTACTATAAATTTGAGGAAAAAATTGATGTGGTAGAAGTTAAAAGTATTCCCCAGCACCAATTCTGAGCGCTACAAATTGCTGAAAATATTTCTTTTAAAACTTTGGCATAATTTATTGAAGTTAACCCTATCTGCCTTTTAGCAAAATATCTAATGAACCATTAGATGGATTTTAATAAAACTCTCAGAAAGTAATCCTTGGATTTACGTAAATCTACATCTGGTAAAGTTTTGGAGTCAACAATTTTAAAATGACTGTGACAGCTAATCGTCTTTAGAAAGAGAAAAATAGCTAAAACCTCGGCAATGTTACAGATACTGAGCTAAAATCTGATGTGGCAGTAGTAAAAAGTAATTCCCAACACACACTCTGACTGCTAATGAATCATTCAAAATCTTGCAATATCGTATGCATAAGGCTAAAACTTCAACATTTCCCCACATAAAATAATCTTAGTTTAAAACACTGGTATAAACTGTAATGCATGCGTCCCTTTAAAGAAACCTAAGTCTTTTTTAAAATTTTTTCCATCCTTATGATTCAGAATCTTTGTGCAATCATTGGGACAAATTCTTGGGAAATGCCCTCAATGATAGCAACAAACAATAAGCACCTTTTCCAAAAGTTAAAAATGTTTTAATAAAACTAGAACTGTAATGTTTTCTTAAATAAATCGCAGCTGGCACTTCATCATGTTAAACCTTTGCTGTAAGGAAGTCCTGCTTAGTGTCTTTGCTCCAAAATGATGAACCTGTTGCTGTTTAAATGACCTCACGTTTAGAAAAAAAACAAGTCAAAATTCTATTCACAAATGTCCTCCTGATCGGATAAAATGCATCATTTCTCTCCAGTCTAATTAAAATCTGACAGATTGTGCAGCCTGTTTAAACTGTGAGACCTTGACCTTTACTAATGGCACCTCTTTCAGTTTATGTTTTGAAGTTCCTCAGCACCCTGCCTGAAGCCATTATTCATGTCTGATTAGGAAAAACTGGACAAAGGGTGCCAAAGTTTTCTAGTCTCAACCAAATGTGTGTTGGCTCTAAATGCCAATCAAGCTGTTTGTAAAAAACAATCAATTATTAGGTTCAAAATAATTTTGAACCAAATTAAGCATTATGGCCAAACAATATGGACTTTGATCTGTTTCTTTTTGTATTTATTTAGTGCAAACAGCCATGTTACACTATAATGCAGAGCATGTATCTTACATAAATAAGATGAAGACAGCAGATAAGACATTTACCCTGAAAATGAGAAAAAGCAAGCATCAGTTTAATTCTCACCTCCATTAGCATGACATTATAACAATGCAGTGTAAATACTAATGAGAAAGTGTTGCTCTACACATTTACAGATTATTTTCACTTCAATTAACAAGAAGAACTGGTTTCACCACTACTGTTGTTCTGTGTGTTATGACTCATCTACGCTGCATACTGAATGCTCCTTTTGGGAGCATAATTACAGTTTCTGTGAAAATTAAGGAGACACCACTCACTTATTTTTCAGATCTCTATCAGTGCTTGGATTTCAAAGACCTTGTGAGACATTCCCTCTTTTCATTCCCACCCAATAGGTCTTAAGGTGTGAGATTTTATAAGAAAGTGAACTGGTCAAATTAACAAATCAGACCCCTTCCTGGTAGTTCTTAATGTTGGCAAGGCTAATCGCTCCTCACAGGACCTGTAAATTATAGCCGCATGTCACTGTCAAGGCTCACAGGATGAAGAACTAAAAGGAGGTGGATATAATTACTAAATGCCACAGTTAGATCAGAAAATCATACATCAAGCATACAGACCTGAAGTTTCACACTGTCAGACATAAGACAGGGCTCTTCGAGAGATTTGTTAGAACAGTGTTTGCCACTGTATTAATTCTACGCAGACAGGCAGAATGTCTCCGAGCCGATTGTCCACAGACCGGGGCCATTTTTCAAACCACCAGTTATGAGCCTTGTCTCATTGATCAGAAGATTCTTTATTCCTTCAGGGAAATGTAAATTTACCTATGTGTTCCCAATCAAAAATCTTAAGGAGAAACCATCTCACCTAATGTTTTTGTTTTTTGTATGTGTGTCATGAAACCTCATATTAAATACAGATTAACATGTAGATGATACAGTACTTCTGTGAATGAATGTGTCACTGCAAATTTTACCCCAGCTTATTGTGTTTTTTTTATTACAGTAGATTCAGTCTTTATTCCACGTATCCACAAAAAATGTTTAGTGACTGTGTTACTTTTGTATTTTTTTATTTCACTGCTAGTTAGACTCTTTGCAGAAAGTTAATATGTCTGCTATTTTGTACTAAAGCACATCACCTCACTGTTCAAACTATTGTAGCTTGTGCTTTTTATAGAATTTTTAAACTATTTTGTTGTAATTTCATAAAATGCGTCTGATGACCAATATACAAATGCAGATCAATTTGTAGGTTCCTTTACAGATTACTGATAAAATGCTTTATTGCAATTTTCAAATATATATCTGCATGCCTTTAGTATGTGATGGAGTAAACCAAAACAAATGTGAAAAGAAACTATTTGTTCTTTATTTTAAAAATATAAAATATGCTTAAATAATATGGATAGATTTGCTGGTACCCTAAATGTTTGCATTATAGTTATATTTCAAAGTGTTTGACCTTTAGTATCCCAGGTTTCTTTAAGTTTTTCATCAGACATTGAGCCTATTTAAAGGAAACAAACATGCCACTGGGTAGTTTACTATCTTCATGTGCACCACACTGACCATGGAGCAGAGAGAGTAAAGGTGAGAGCTGTCTGAGGAGCTCAGAGCAAAGATTATAGATATCTATGTAAAGGTAAAGGCTATAAGACCATCTCCAAGCAGCTTCATATTTCTCTGACATGGTTGCCAATAGTATTAAGAGTATACGGTTCATGGAACTGTAGTCAACCTCCCAGGGTGTGCATGCAAGAGGAAATGCAACCCCAGGTTGATCATACAGAGAGTGAGGATACTACAAAAGAGCCAGGGAAATCATTCAAAACCATTCAAGCTGAACTTCAAGGTTAAGGTGCATCACTTTCTGATCGCACCATCTGTCACATTTTAAATCGTAATGGGCTCCAGGGAAGAAGACCCAGGAGGACTTTAATACTGACAGAAAAACAAAGAAAGGATTCTGGGAACGATTAGACAAAACTGGGGCTTTTTTGGCCAGTCACATTAGTGTAGTTTTTTTTATTTGTTCTTTTTATGACCATAAAAGAGTACAAACCCAGTTTCTCACACAATGACCGCTGGAGGCAGGCACCAGCTCTCCTATGACCCTCAGTGGAAAAGCAGGTAAAGAAAATTAATAGATGCATGGATGGATGGAAATGTACCAACAAATCTTTCCGGATCTGTAGGTCTTTGTGATGCTGATTTTGCACACAAAGACTTTTAATTATTTTGCAAATGTGTCATTTTGACGATTCAACATGTTTAAATCTTATTTCGACAACCTTATGACCTCAGAACGATCAAAGCCTCATGCACCCTCTTTGATTACTGGTGACCCTGTGATAAGAGGCTGCAGACACCCAGTTGGAAACCACTGCTCTCTCTACGTGAGCATGTGTGAGCACTGAAGCATGTTTGTGTGTGTAGAAGTGGAGAAGTGGAGAAGTGTAAATGCCAGAGGTAATTAAAGAGATCCAGAGCTGGTATGGATGAAAAAAGGAGGTTGCGTTCCATTTCTGTCGCAGGCTTTGATGGCTGAGGTTTACTTCAAATACAGAAAGCAGCAGTGTGTGAGTGTGTATGTGTGTGTGTGCGTGCGCATGGGATCTGAAGTCACTGTCAAGCTGTCCACAAAATACATCTTCTATTTATACTCACATAAATATAGTTATGATGTGCTGTGGCTGTTTATGAGGGGAACAAATATTGGTCTATTGTGCAGTCACTCTATAAACAAGCCTGCATGCTGCAGAGGATGTAGAAAATAAAAAAGGAGAGTCATATTTTAAGCAGTATTATTTATAGTTTTATTTGAAGTTAATTGCTCAGTAGTAAACACCAACATTTTTATGATATTATTGAATTTAATGAACAAAAGACACATGGAAACATGACACTGTCAGTACCCGAATGTGTGGAAATGTAGATGAAGAGATGCAACTCTTACAATCAGAGGTTAGGGTGGGGCATGAGTGCGTTTGCCTCAAGGGTTTTGATCTCTCCTCACTAAACAGAGAGAAGTCCATCAGCAACAGATACCCCCTCAATTATTCAGGAGGTTAGCATGAAAAATAAATGGCTGCTTCCTGCAATGAGAGGTGTGGAACAGCTCTGGTTCCTGAGTCTTTCAGGCTTCCGTGCTTTCACTCAAAACATAAAAGCCTGGAAAACAGCTTCCTCTTTGTAGTAATTGTGGATCGCAGTTTTAGTATTATTCTTGATCGAAACCACAAGAACCGGACAGATGCCTCAGATTCATCCAAACTGAAACACTATTATCTTGATACATATCAGTTTGAGCTTTGAGGTTGGTGAAGCAGACATACTGTCAAGTTTAGACATAAAAACTACAGAAACCCACCTATCCAGAAAACTTTAAAAAAGCCTTTTAGAGGATGAAGAAAAACACTTAGCTGCTGTGCAAGTGTGGCTGAAGAAATGAACAGGTGAGGCTTTCAGTAAATCAAACACTAATCTTGGTTTAAAAAAAACTTAAAAACCAAACCTAGAAAATAGTTTAAAAGAAAAAAACTTAAAAATTGGACTTTTGGCTGAAATTATAAGTCAATAATAAGTCTAGTATTGCATTTTATACTGTATACAGTCAGTGGCTGAAACCAAAAGGCATGTAGGTTTGGCATTCATGCTACTTTAAACCCCATGATTTTACTGCATTGTAAGCACAATCAGTGCATTCCTTAGACTCTTTGAAACTTTTAAGTTTTTTGATAAAAAGCCAAAAACCTGTATCAAAGCTTACAAACATTAAATGCTATACTCAAATTTGCACAACACATTTTAATGTATTAATATATTTTAGTGTATTACAGATACAGCCTTAAAGAAATAACATATTCTTTAAATTTTAAAAAAATTCTTTCCAACAGTGACTTGCATTACTTTATACACCACTGCCTTTAGGCTTTTACAGTATATACATGTGTGGAGTTTAATCATGAATGTTCATTGTCTGTTCAAAAGGTTTCAGCTCTTTCACTTTTACATGTGACAGGATGGATGGAGGAGGGTATTTCTCTGAACAACGCAGTCTTTTCACAGTCACTTAGCTTACTTTTATGATTGGGCTGGAGGCAAGCCAGTTGTTCCTGATGTCACTTCACTTTATTCTAGGTGATAGCTGTTTGGCAATGGCTGACTTTTTGTCTTTGTCTTCTTTAGTGGTTCCTACTTTGCCTTTTTTCTCCCCTCTGGTTAATTTGTGCTCCTCTTTGTGCCGTTGTCAAGTTTTTCCTCTTCATAATGATTGGTATGAAAAGAAAAGGTTCAAAAGAGAAGAGGTTCTGTGAAGAATCTAATATTAGCTCCTCTCCTGCTTGTCTTTCTCTCCAGGTGGTCCATCACGTTGGTCCTCCCCTCCATGCGACTGCTGCTGCAAGAACCACAAGGGTGATGGAGAAGGCGAGAGCGGCACCTCCTTCAATGAGCTCTCCACCTCCAGCTCAGAGTGTCAGTCAGAGGCCAGCTCTCCCCAAGGAACAGTCATCTGCGGTCCAGTCAATCGTCAGTCACACCCTCATACCAAGGTCCAAACCCTGGATAGGCCACTGAAGAAAGGCCCGGTTAGCATGGTTCAGCAGTCTGAACAGCGACGGAAGAGTGACTTACTGCGCACCCTAACAGCCAGTTCTCGAGACACCAGTGGCAGCAAGAAAAGGCCAGCAAAGGAGAAGCTAACTGTTGAGGAGGAGCTGGAAAAGTGCATTCAAGACTTCCGAAAAATCAAGATCCCACAGAGGTTTCCTGAGAGGAAGTACATGTGGCAGGCTGACCTACTGAGAAAGTACCATCTTTGAGCATGGGTATAGGATGCATGGATAGAGCAAACACAAGGCCAAGGATCAGTTTGTGTGTCTTTTTGATCATGAACTTTTGCAACAAATCAAGTTTGTGGGAAAAACGTCATGCAAGGATTGTGAAAGTCACCACAGAAACTAGAAACAACCACACAAAACAAATTGTTCTCCTACTGGCAAATGTAGTATGTACAGTATGTGTGTATGTGTAGTTTAGGCCTATTACATAATATAGGTATGTGGTGTAACTTGCTGGATGCATCAGTGCTTTGAAAAAATTATCCCATTGGACCAATACATGTGGGTTAAACAAATGGAGGCCCACCACTGGTTGCACCTGGTGTTACTGATGGCTAATGGATTGCACACACTGTAATCTGCCATCATTTCAAAGAAAAAACAATCACAGAAGCTTCATTTCTAGCCCAACACAGATAAACACTGATTTATAGTGTGTGTTAATGTGTGTGTGTTTGCACCCAGGTGGCCTCGAGGTCACAGATAAATCTGCATCGGGATTCATCAATAATTCATGCAGTTCCAACAGAGCTCTCGCCATAAATACACCGAGAGATCTCAGCTGCCACGGTGACATAAGCAGCTGGGTTGATTACTTTACTTTGAGGAAACATTTGGAAACGTTTTTAAGGCAGGAGGGGCCACAGTTTCATCAGCATCTCAATTAATCTCCTTTCATTGGATATGTTAGGTTGCAAATGTGCCCCCGAGAGTGTCAAACAATCACACACTGCTTTGATTTTTTGCAGCGAGATGTGCAAGTGAAAGAAATGGTCAAACTATAAAGGAAATACAGAAATGTAATCAAGTGAATCGAAGATTAAGCACAGAAATATGCTTTTTCATCTGTTCAAATCTAAAGCATTTGGCCATATTCACATTAAAAACCACATTCACTTCCATATAGTCACACTGAACAATCAGTCATGAGGTGATTTAAGCCATACTCAATATGACATCTGCCATACAGATAGAATGAGGCAAAAATGGTATATTTCTTAAATCTGCCATCACAGTAGGAGGCTTTCCAAACTGACTGTTGACAAGCTGATCAATAGTTATTGATGATGGGTCTGGTGATCGAGTTGATAAATGTAGTTCTTGTTTACAGTTTGTAATGAAGTGCTTGGGTTCCTGACAAAGACAAGCAGCTCACATATTCAGTGTAAATTAGTCATCATTCATGTGTTTATTTGTGTTGCCCTGGCTCTGTTAGAGTCAAAGGGATGTATTGCAATGTAGCTACAGAAACAAAAATGGCAGACAGCTCCTCTATATGACCAGAGCCCATGAACACAATTTAATTTCCTCTGGAGACTGATGATATGTGTAAGACCTTTGCTGCAAAATATATTACTGCCAGAGTACCTGGCAAATTATTTCCAGGTGCAAATTAAATGAACATAATAGCAAAAGTACATAAACACCTAATTATGCTAAAATTTCAAGACATTCCTTTTTTTAGATTTATGATAAGTATTCAACAAGACCACTGGCATATTAGATAATTTCTGTTGTTTCATATTTAGAATATCAGTGGCATAAATGCTAAACAAAATGTACACTTTTATTTATATAAAATCTATAGAAATTGGGTTGCTACTTGAATTTTAAAATATTATTTACACTAAAAGCCAAATATCTGAAAACCTTCAGCTTTCACAGTGAGTCTTACAGAGAGAATTATATACTGTAATTCTATTTATTTTGTATTCCAATTATAAAACGTTATTTTAATAGCGTCAACTGCTGTAGATAGTATTTTAGAGACCTGACATTTCTCTTTTTTGTCTACTTCCCTCACTTTAAAAATACATGGCACAATATGCTATCATGGTCAGACATAGCAGCTGGACAGAAAATGTGTAAAAAAGAAGCCAAAGTCCAAGAAGAATAAAAATAAATACATTGAAAGACTTTCAGAAATCCTGAGTAACTGTTGATCAAAACCACCTTACACAATTACAAGAAAGTCCGGCTTCTTAGAAACAAAAGTAAAGAAATTAGGGGTGATTGAAAACTTTTGTTCTGTGCTGACAGCTTTTTGTAAAAATATCAACAATGATAAGCAAACTTATAGAAGGTTCTGCTATATTATACATTTTTGCTTTCCTAATTTGAAAAATAATAGTAAAAGTGCAGATAAGTACAGTTTTATTTCCAAACATTTGTTGTAATTTTTAACTAGTTTCAAGTTTCAAAGCACAAAGAAATGAGAAAAACAAATGCATAAAATACTTTCACTTAAACTGTTTTCCAAATATAAATTTATTTAAAGTTATTATGTTTATATATAAAAATAAATGCTTTATTACAGTTATTTTTATATCTAAAGACCTGTAATTTTATGTATATTATAGAAAAGCCCCTAAAAATGTAAGAAAGTTTATTTCCTGTAAGAAAAGTCCACAAATAGCTGAATTCATTGGCACTGAGCTCTGGTTTATTGTAGTATAGCAAAAAGTGGCTGGAGTTTGTGCTTTACAGAAATAACCCATTATCTCATGTCACAAACAAGGAATATAACTTTTTTTTACACTTCTATACTATTACATTTTTACTTTAATTTATTATATCAGTTGGAGCTTAAATCTGCTAATCCAGACCATATTATATGTAAATAAACACCATAAATCATCCCGAAGCAGAACAATGTATTATACTTTATATATATATATATATATATATAACATTCAAACACAGGAGGGGTCGGTGCTACTCTGCTCTCAGTGATGCAGTAGTCTGACCCTAATGTAATTCACACTGTCTTGTTTTATCTTTTTCTAGAAAGATGAAGAAAAATATGCACCTTTACCATAATATATATTTTCGGCCATAACAAATGACATGCCAAGCAGCTTTTGAGAAAACAGTGTCATAAATGGACAGTAAGCACATTTGTCTCAGTGCTGTAGGAGCAGTCGCAGGAGACAAAGATATTTCAGCAAACATGATTTGCCCCTTTAAAACCCTAATCCCTTTTTTTAGTAATTTCCATCTGCTAAACATATATCTGGTAGCAGCTCTACAACTTTAAAGGCAAACTGAACTACTTTGGATTGTGCAAAAATATTCCCTCTGAGGCAACTAAAATAAGAAGAGTAAACTATAAATCCTCTTTATCATAAAATATTATGATAGTTACTTTATTTTTCTAATCAAAACTTTATTTATTAAATGTTCTTTCATAAATAGATGCAGAATAATGAATTTTATTATGCTTTTATCAGTAGTTTAGTGGACCTTTGGCAAATTTGGAAAAAAAAACAATATCCCTTATTTAAACACCATCTACATAAATGTTATACCATTGTGATTTTATCTATCATATTTCTTTATTATGTTTATTGCCCCCCTTGACCCAGAAAAAAAAAGAGGGTAAAGAAAATAGATGGATGGATGGATCTTAGTTATGTGTTACACAACCCAGAGTTACTTGTTCTTAATGTTGCCCTAACAACAAAATTTCTGTTTTGGCACAGAGAAAGACATACAAACTCATGGACATATTTAGATTTATAAACATTTTATTGTGTTCTTCATGGTGAGGATCATGCGAGTTAATAATTAAAACTTAGTTCTGAAAATGTGTGGTTTATCGTTATCAATAAAATCAATATAGGATCATTATCAAACAGATTAAATCCTGGAAACAGGTCTGCATAAACATTACATTGTGGTTATATTTGGTGACTGATGAGTTAACACTTGACTGACTTTTAGGATGACAAATCATCCAGATTTTCTGTCAGTTATTTAACAGTTTGATGTTTATTTAACAACAGATGGGCCCTTTTAAAACAGTTACAATGACATTCATTTTCATAACATAATTGTTCTTGGGTCAGATTTTTCAATCTGTGGAATCATTGAGAAAAACCAGTGGCACTTATGATGCCAATTTAATAACAAACTGTGGCTAAAAACAACTCTGGAACAGGCTAGGTGTTCGGAATATGTTACCCTGGTAATCTAGCAAGTTTAAAATAACCTTTGCAACACTGAAAACTTTCTTTTTCAGCTCAACATAGCGATTAATCACATTTTATTCTACTCTCCTTCAGGATTTTTTAAAGTTGTTGGAGCACAAACAAAGCATGTCAAATGCACATCCATTTTATAGTCATAGCCGCACAAGCAAAGAATCCTTTGTTATAACAAATACAACCAGATACAGGTTAGAACAACAACAGCAACAACAATACCAGCAAAGCCTGTTCAAAACCGAAAAGTTACACAAAGTGTAAGCATGATTGTGAACCTTTTGTTATTGCCCAACACAGTTTTGATAGATATGTCTTTTTTTTTTGTTGCTTCAGCTCTTTTTTACTGAAGAATAAATGTAAAATTCAAAGAAAAGTATAGACTTTCAGCTTTCACCATGTTTGATATTGTCTTTTCAGCAGCATAGGACACTTATCTGTCCCCTGCTAAGGGAAAATGATTGCGAACACAGCATAAAGTCAAATAGGACAGTTTTTCAAACAAACACCTTGATCAATGAATTCAACCATTTGTTCTTCAAATAATATTGTTTTTTTCCCCAACAAGACTGAAGACCACAGAAAAATGATTTTTCTGTTAAAATTCAGCAAAGTGGGCAATAATGATTTTGAAGAACCAAAACTGGATCCACATTTCTTACATTGTTCTTGTCATTAGCTTTCTGTTTGAATTGAAACAATTTTAGATTTTCACAGCTTTTGTCAGTCAGTTTCATACCCCATCATTCATTATTAGTTCAGCACAATACCAGCTCACAAAAACGTGTCTGCACTATTTAACACCTGAGTTCATGGGAGAAGCAGTTTTAGCTGGTTGTTTCGATTTGAAGCAGTTTGATTGTCAAACATACATTTTATCTTCCTGTATTTGTTTCCTTTACTTTAAACTAAATCAAGTCTTTTTATTTTAACCTTACCATTCTGTGCTTTTAGTGGCTAAAACACAAGTTGCATCACAAGTGAAGGTTTTTTTGAAGAAGTGCTTATGTCAGTCTTGTGGTATTTATTTTCATCCCAGTTCATTAACTGCGTCTGTAAGCTGATACTAAGAAATTTGCTTGCTTGATTTTGAATGCCATTGAAAAAAAAAAAAAATCCATTTTGTTTGCTTACTTTGCCATGATTTAACAGCAAAGTCATCCACACATTTGTTACAGGATCAATTTCAAACATGCAGTCAGTAGGGAATTAACAATTTAAAACCAAGACACCTGGTGGCCTTCTAGAGTAGTATACAGCTGTTTTTGCACAATGTATGTAAGTTAACAAAGACACACAAACAAGGAAGTATTTGAAAATACAGTGAAAAATAAATCATTCACCTCCCATGCACAAAATAATGTAATTATATGTTGACCAGACCAGTTTTCACCATCAGAATGCATGAGATAATATTTGTTCTTTTTGCCTGAAATGACAGTGGATGATGTAAATTAGTAAATAATGTGTACAACTTGCGTTTTGTGACACATGATGTATGGAATGGATGAAAGAAAAAAAAAATTGCAGAATTATGTTATTTTGTAGTGCTCCTTTTTCAAGTCTGACTGATTCTGTTTTTTGTTCTAACGTTAAAGTTGAGGCCTGTATGTGAAACATAAGTACTTGACTGGAGCCCTTGTTCTTTTTCTCCTGCCTTTGACAAGCCTGCCAACCACAAAGGAAAGCATGGCAGACCTGAAATCTACTGTTTGAAACAAAGGGCATCTGTTTTGATGTTCGTCAATGTGACACACACATACAAAAAGAAAAAAAAAAAAGCAACAAAACCTTGTGAGCATGTTGGTATACAAAACTTATGACCGATATTACTCAGTCTGTTCTTGTGAAAAAGATTGTTGAAAACGGATTGTTTGACAGAAAAAAAAGAAAACTTCAGAAAAAAAAGATAAGCACAAATGTGCTGATAGTTGCTGTTCCTCCACAGATGTATAAAATGAATAAGTCAACTCCGCAACGTGACCAAACTCCTGCAGCACAAAGCAACTCTCATCAGGAGCTCAACGTGTTACATCACAAATCGTAGTGAAAATTATTAATATTCTTTGCTAAATGTAGCATTAGAAAGGTATGTTTATTTTCTTTTATATGACTATATAAGTAAAGATAATTTATTAAAAATGAATTTAAATTTTCATGAGCCTGGCATCTGTGCTGAGAGTTGCTCTGTATTCCAGGTGTGTCATTTTGTTTCTGTCTGCCTTTAGAGACGGTACAATTCATCTGAGAATCTTTAGATACAAAGCTTATAGTCCATTTGAAAGTGTATGAGTACAACCAATAAACAAGACAAAGAGTACAGTGCCTTATGAATTACTTTTTTTTATAAGGTTTAATGGTTTTATCTGTGGTGTGTGTGTGTGTGTGGGAGTGTGAACAGGTGTATTTGAAACTTCAAGTGATGGTAAAAGAAAATTATTAGCTACTATTGGTGCAGTTCTTCAAATATGAATGTTTTTATACTTGTGTATCATGTCAATTATTTTATGTAATTTCACATTTTATTTTCAGTATTTGTCCTGATTTAATTTTTAAATGTGTTTATCAGTCAAGTGCAGTGTCACAACAAAACTTCTCTTCTAAAAAAAAAAAAGTAAAATTATTTAACACATTGTTACAGTTAATGGCATCTATTTATGACAACAGAAATTGAAATTAAAAGGACAATATGATCATAACTATCAGCAACTTAGCAAATCAAAAGCCCATCTTACACCAGACTCCCTTCCTTACAGCATGGCAAGATGACTCCCCTTAAGCCACATTTGTTTCATTATTATGTGTGTTTACACACATGAAGCCGTATGTGTCAGCAGTACAATTGATTAAAATGCAGCACTGCACACGCTGCCTCCCACTTCACGCATACTCACCAACTCATCTCTGTAACTACCTCCCTCGCTGGATCAGAGGTGTATCAGTGCTGAATCAACTTCAACCCACCAGTGACACCAGAAGAATGTGTCTCAGGCTCAGCTTAAAAGGGTTTTCTAAAAGACTTTGAAGGAGAATTTTGTTGATAACTTTTGGAATTTATATGTTTACTTTTATTTCCTGATACAACAGATGGTGCTCTATTATGTTTGGTAATACATATGATCTTTTTCAAGATTTTATTTCACCTATTAATATATGCTTTTCAACCATGTACAACACTCCCCTGATAAATGGCTTCTTTCTTCATTTAAGTTAAAATGTCACAAAGTTTCTATCTTTAAAATGAGTCTTTATACCACTTTGGGCAATTTCATCATTCATGCAGATATTCCTCATAACGTTTGCAAAGATTTTGTTCCGGCAGTGGTCACTAATCAGCTACAGGAAATGACAATGGAGCAGAAATTAAGTTGACCTTTTTCAAACAGCCAATGACGCAAATATACAATGTAAAAAAAGATCCAGAAATTATAAAATGTTTCTCTTCTAATTCAATTAAATTCAGTTCATTTATATAGCTCAAAGTCACAACAAAGGTCGTCTCAGAGCACTGTACAACAACATTCACATACATTATAAAAGCCAATTAGTAAAAGTTATCTATTTAACGAAGCCAACAGATTGCTTTGTATCGTCACCTTGTCGTCGTCTCCCATCCTGAGCAGCACATTGGCAACAATGGACAGGAAAAACTCCTTTTTAACAGGAAGGAAACTCCAGCAGAACCGGGCTCAGGACAAGCTCTTTGACTGGCTGGGGTTAGAGGACAGGAAAAAGATACAGACAAACACAGAATGACTGGTCCAGGTGTAGTTTCTGTTGGAGTCTTAAGCAATTTTAGAGCTGTTCCTGTAATACCAATATCATGTTCAAGCTTCTGTAATGGAACATTGTGATCAGTTGTATCAAATGCATCACTGAGATCTAACAGGGCAAGTCTAGACACTGCTCTACTGTCTGAGGCCATGAGAATATCATTAGTAACTTTCACCAGTTCTGTTTCTGTGCTATGATTAGCTCTAAATTTGACCGAAACACCTCGAACAAATATTTTCTGTCAATATGTTCACATAATTGATTTGCAACTATTTTCTCAAATATTTTTGAGAAGATTGGGAGATTAGATAAAGGTCTATATTTGGCCAGAACTCCTGACTCAAACTCAAGTTTCCTAAGTAAAGATTTAATTTGAGTAAGCTTAAGGCTCTGTGGTACATAACTATTTGTTAGAAACAACTGAGCAGATTCAAAATCTCCTAGAAAGAAGAGCAGCTCCACCCAAAGTGGGATGGATGCCATTTCTCTGCTTCAGACCAGGTTTTCCTCCAATTATCTATGTACCCCACATTGTTTAAAACATGTCATTGCTGGTCAGGTTGGAGAGCAGACCAGAGAAAAGTACGAAATAGTTTTTGCAGTTCCACACCAAAGGAACATTAATTTTAATGACCTCTGATTTGCGTAACCAGGTCATTACCACTGACGTAAATTACAAATTTACTGTATTTAACCTTAGCCTTTGTCAGCAGTTTCAGGTAGGATTCAATGTCACCCGCTCTGGCCCCTGGAATGCATTTGACTATGGTTGCTGAAGTCCCTAGAGCCACGTTTCAGACTATGGAGCTGCCAATTACCAGGGTCTGCTTCTCAGTGGGTGATTCGCTGAGTGAGGAAAATTGGTTTGAAATGTGAACGGGTCGGTGGTGGACTGGGGGTTTAGCCTTAGCACTATGCTTACTCTGAACTGTCTTCTACTTTTCTTAAAATCCTCAAACAAAACTTCAAGGCCATTAAATCATCTATTTAGTATCGGCATATGGAGAGCAATCTGCTGCCAGGCTATCTCATCCCTGGACAATACTGTTAATTATACAGATTTCAAAGTCTCAATCGGGAAGAGAAAGACTGGTTGTGAGGAAGGAATGCGTGTTTCATGTCTCTCTTTGTGGCTGCCAGCTCTCCATGGAAGAGAAGAGGAGGGAGAGTATGCATGACAGGCTTAAAATAGCATCAGTGGGATCAGCTATCTTCTCAAGATCGGGGAATGAGGGACTACATGTGGCTCTAAAAGATGACTAGAGCCTGCAATGAAGACTGATAAAAATAAAAAAATGAGAGGATGAGGTGATAAAAGTGTAAGGAAAAGGTGATAAAGTGTGTTGAAAGAGGCAAATGTATTGAATTTGGATGAAAGGTGAGAAAGGAGGTGAAATTAGACATTTGCAAAGGGTGGAAAAAGGAGGAGGTAAGAGAATGGACAGAATAGAAGCAAGGCTCAGCAGATGTAATAAAGAAAAAGATGGGGAAAGAGAAGATAAAAGACTTTGCAAGAGAAAGCAGGTGTCAAGACAGTTGGAGGAAGAAGGGAGAAAAGTATGGAGTAAAAAGTAAACAGGAGCAGTGAAAGAAAGGTGCATAGGAGATATACGAGAAGAAGCGGTAGGGAAAATAAGAAACAGAGCCTGTGCTGGCTGTCAGCATCCATCTCCTAGATAAGAACTTCAGCTACATGATCTTTTTTCTTGCATTACAGATGAAAGCATGTGCTCTTACACTGCAATCAGATCAGCTGTGAGTATTGCCATTGTTACTACCAGTTGGGCTGATTCTCTCAGCAGCACCGCTGAATGGTGCACACACTGCCAGGCATTGTGTAGCAAACAATGGTACAGGCCTTTGTGCACAAATGGCTGATCCAGCTTCAGCTGTGTCCTGAAGCCAAATTCAAGCTGACAAGATTAGTAAAAGCATGTTCAATTCCTTATCTCTTTCTTGGTGAGCTGAACCAAGGCAAAGATTATTTAAGGTCTTGAAATAAAGTCACACCAAGCTGATTAATATTCAGCTGAGCAGACATGTCAGCAAAAGGCACTAAACATGAACAACATACTAAAGCATTCATTCCATCTTTTAGATCTTTCTTCATTATTGATTGTCAATATGAAATGATTTTTTTACATGTCCAATGCAATAGTTTTTTTGTATTCACACTGTATATGCTACATATTGATTTCTACAGGAGATTTTTAATGCTAATATTTCTCCTACTCTCTTACTATGCTTCATTTTCCCTCTATTTTGTTAAGTACAAAATCCTAAAAATCAGTAAGTCAAAATGCATTGGAAAAAAAAGAAATAGGTAAACTATTTCATAAATCAGCACTGCAAATATTTTACAAAGAATTATTCTTTCTTTGTTAGGTCTTCAAATTACCTACACTGCATGCTGTGAAATTTATTGTAAACATATTTGTTTACAAGATAAGTCCACAGGGAACTATTAATATGCCTTTTTTGTCAGCTGTGGAATTCAGGTTAATTATGCATCTCAGATGCTACACATTGTCCAAACACTGGAGGCATTGTTACCAATTTGAGACACATGATAAACAAGTACAAAGATAGAAACAATTTCTTTTGTGCATATTTTATGAATGGTAAATTTAGGCTGAATAAAATACAGAAAGTAAAATGTTGCCTTTGAAGAGAATGGTTTTATAGAGTATTTTTTTTTCACATGATGATTTTATTTCCTCTTTTTTTCCCCCACTTTCCTGTCTTGTGCTCTACTGGGATGTCTCTCAGAGGAACACATAAAATCAAAAAGACCCAGAAGTAAACAAAATAAGACAACAGCAATACACTGTATGACTCGATGCCAAACATAGCTCATTTTGCTGCTTTGTATAAGTGAAATTTTCACTTATTGTTTAAAGTATGGTACAGTCTGAAGACAATCATCCATCTTCTGCTGCTTATCAGGTTGCACGGGCAACAGATTGAGTAAATGATTGCCAGACCTCCCACTCCCCAGCGAACTCCTCCAGCTCTTCTGGGCTCTGATTGATTTGAAGACTTTCCCAGGCCAGTTGTAAAGCATAATCTCCCATGGGAGTTCTGGGTCTGCCTCAAGGTTTCCTCCCAGTGGGGGATATCTGAAACACCTCCCTTGAAGGAAGTCCAGGAGGTATCCTTAGAAGATGGCCAAACTACCTCCACTGGCTCCTTTCAATGCCGAAGAGCAGCGACTCTGCTCTAAGTTCCTCCTGGATAGCAAAACCTCTCCCCAAGGATGTGCTCAGTAATGTTGCAGAGGATGCTTAGTTTATCTCATGACCATAGGTGAAGGCTGGAATGTAGGTCAGTTGGTAAACTGAGTGGTTTGGCTTTCATAAAGCTTTGCCATAAGGGACTGGTACTGTGAATTGGGGACCATGTGGAGGTCTTGGCAGTCTGATACCTAGTTGCTAAAAGAGTAAAACTGCAGAAAATAAGCAAACTCAATAATTAAGATTCCACAAATCACCATGTTCAAACTAAAACCTCAATGTTGAAATCTAAAATCTTCTGAGCTTCTGTTTCTATCATTTAAAACTTAAAAAATATATATTTTTAGGTATGTTGACTCAAAATATGCGGTTGTCTGTGTTGTTGATAGATTGTGAGTCTTTGCAGCTGATACCAGAACAAACAGGCCAACTGATTCAATCAGAAAAGCATGGCATAAGAGCCGTTTGAAGGTCTTAAATATTGGACTGAATCATTATTCAACAGAATGCGTTTGAGAAGCCTCCATTATTCAGCCCCAAGTCAGGATGCCAAATTTCACAATTGCCAACACCCAATAATAAAAGAAATTTAAAAAAAGAAAAAAAAAATCAGCCACTCACTATTTCTGCAGCTCTTTTGGCAGTTGGCTGTGATTTATTATTAGTTCTACCAATTAAATAACTTTACAAAAACACTTAAGCACAAACACACACATAATGCATGCACAGACATGCAAAGTAACAACCATTTTTCTTGTACTATGAAAGGAAAAGGAGGGTAGTGCGGTGTGAGACATTATTATAGCACCATGTTGAAATGAATGTGTTAATTAAAATGCCCCGTGGGAAAAGAATCAAACATGCTTCATCAATTTGGTGCAAAAACACCATCTCTTCCTCAACAATGGCCACGCACACTTGATTTGATGAACATGTGTTATCATCACTGCATGTGTATTATTGTATAGTGAATTTGTTAGTTTTACACATTAATATCCCACCTTATTTGCTACACTTACAAGGCTGTGACTATTTATGTAATAACTCCTGTCATTACTAAAGTCTTTTATTAATCCAATCAATGTAATTGATTGTGTTAGGCATGACACAGCTGGAAAACAAATACAGCATCATAAACAATATTATAGTCTTATTGTTCTAAATAAATCTTATTAGACCTGTACTTTTGAGAAGTGTGCTTTGCATTTTTTCTCATTAACATTGTTTAACGTTGTAATCTACTCAGCTGGGATATCGAGAAATTTGTTGAATTATCAAGCACACTCAAAAACAAGTAATATGCAACCAAAAACACAACAATGAATTAAATGACTTTTTATGGATTATGATGTTATTGGATTTTTAATTAGCCATAATGTGCTCCTGAATTCATAAGGCCACTGAAGGCAAGCCATGTTTAAATGTCAAGTGTAATGTTTGACTTATTTCATAAAATTGAGGCTTTATTTTCTATTTTTTTTTTTCGTTTTTACAAAATTTGCAAACTATTTCTACAAAAACAACAAAATTAAATAAGCACTATGATCACCCACAGACATATTTTGCTGTTTTCACTATGGCGAAGAATTGTGTCAGTTCCTTGGGATTCTCTCTGTAACATTTCTTTAGACTGATCGCCAAACTTTCCCTCTGGAAGTCTGTTGTGTTTTTTTTTATCATGACTGATCAAACTGAACCAGTATGAAAGGGAAGCAACAGCATTTTTATTCTTTATTCTGTTGCTGTGTGAAGGTGCTTTTAGTTGAGGGGGGCTGTGAGCATGTCTGAATTTGGGTGAGACAATTTGCACAAACCTAAACACACATAAAAATACTGTGGTACCAAGTGATTAACACGGACATTCAAAAGTATGTTGTATGTGTTGAATGAACAATAACTATTAAAAACAAAAAACAAAAGAAAACAGATATTATTGGAATTTAAACAATTGTAGAACTGAAGAAACAAGTTTTTAGTTTTTATTATTCTTTAACTATATATTTGAACATGCATGTTCTCCGTTTTCCATCATAGGGTGCTGCAGCATCTCAACAAAGTTTGGCTCCAGACTGAGTGTTCATTAACTCTTTGAGGTTTTTTTTTTTATTTATTCTAGGCAGAGGGTCATTGTAATGCTGAAATATAGGCTTTGTCTAAGCCTGAGCTGTTGAATGTTCTTAAAAATGGGATCATTCAGGACTTTTTGTGTATTTTTAGCATAGAGTACATCCTTGTTTTTAATCTTGACTTCTTTCCCAGCTTCTGTTTTAGGGTAAACATCTTTATAAAATGATTTTCTTTTATCATGGGAATAAAACAATGCAATACCACTGAGCTGATAATGGGTCTGCAGCCACCGTTGGAGTTTAATAACTTTTTGCCAAATAGGTAAATTGTTGTTTTATCCACAAAGAATTCTGCTTTTTGTTTTCTGAGAGTCCTTTGCTTAATTCCCAGTTCACTCATTTAGAATAATAAAATCTTCTATTTTTTAGTTTGTTTATTTATTTATTCCAACCCAATGACTTGATTTTCAACTTGACCACCATCATTTTCCACAGCAAGCACACTGAATTTAGATGGATACAGATAAAATCTTCTCATGTTGTTCAAAATTCCTAAAGATTATTGATATACAGGTGCTGGTCATAAAATTAGAATATCATGAAAAAGTAGATTGATTTCAGTAATTCCATTTAAAAAGTGAAACTTGTATATTATATTCATACATTACATACAAACTCATATATTTCAAATGTTTATTTCGTTTAATTTTGATGATT